>NW_024466561.1:0-119010 GCF_017591425.1 Ochotona curzoniae | reverse complement strand
TGCAGATTATGAAATAAGTCAATTGTGTTTTTTTTTATTGTTGTTAACATTGTATTATGTGATACAGTTTTATAGGCACTGGGGATTCCCCCCACCCCTCCCATACCCCTCCCCCCATGGTGGATTCCTCCACCTTGTTGCATGACAACAGTTCAAGTTCAGTTGAGATTCCTTCCTTGCAGACACATATCTAGCATGACGTTCAGCGTCTTATTGTCCAGATAAGTTCAGTGGCCCCTTGGGGAGACCTTCTCTAGTCTGAAGGTAGGGCTAACAGAGTAAAGATCCAGTCAGTTAAAAGCCCCAACAAAACCTCAGTATCAATATACAACATTATGGAATTAATTGACATAGTATTGGGTAAACAATATGTTAAAAATAATGCAAGTTCCATTCTTCGAAACATCTGGGTTGAGACAGTGTCAATGACAGGTTCAAAAAATAACCAACAACCAAACAAAAATTACAAGTTAAATCAAGGCAAACATGTGGTATCTAATCTTTTGGGATTCGCTCATTTCCCTTAGCATTATAGTTTCCAGTTGGGCCCATTTAGCCACAAAGAACTGCATTTTGTTTTTTTTAATAGCTGAGTAGTATTCCATGGAGTAGATGAACCAAAGCTTTCTTATCCAATCTTCTGCTGATGGGCATTTCGGTTGCTTCCATGTTTTTGAAATTACTGATTGTGCTGCAATGAACATAGGGATGCATGTTGGTTTGTCGTAAAACAGATGTTTTGGATATATTCCTAGGAGTGCAATTGCTGGGTCATATGGTATGCAGATTTTGAGTTGTTTGAGTGTTCTCCAGACTGATTTCCATAAAGGCTGTACCAATTTGCAGCTCCACCAGCAGTGGAGTAGGGTTCCCTTTTCCCTGCATCCTCGCCAGCAAGCGTCCTTGGTGTTCCTGTTTATGTGGGCCAATCTAACTGGTGTTAGGTGGTACCTCATCGATGTTTTAATTTGGATTTCCCTTATTGCCAGGGAGCTGGAACATATTTTCATATGTTTGTTTGCCATTTGGACTTGTTCCTTTGTGAAATGTTTGCCAATTTCCCGTGCCCAGTTCTTGAGTGGCTTGTTTGTTTTGAAGTTCTTTGTATATCCTGGAAATTAGCCCCCTATCGCCTATATCGTGTGCAAAGATCTTCTCCCACTCTGTGGGTTGCTTTTTTACTTTGTTGATTGTTTCCCTTGCTGTACAGAAGCTTCTTAGTTTGATGAGGTCCCATTTGTTTATTGTGTTCTCAACTGCTGTTGCTTTTGGTGTCCTTCTTAGAAAGCCGGTACCTACTCCTAGGTCTTGCAGGGTATTTCCTACATTTTCTTGCAAGAGTTTGAAGGTTTCTGGATGTAGGTTTAGGTCTTTTATCCATGTAGATTGGATCTTAGTGTATGGTGATAGATGTGGGTCTATCTTTTTGTTTCTACAGGCTATCAGGCAGTTGTCCCAACAACATTTACTAAAGAGGCCTTCCCACTTGCTTGGACTGTCATTGGTCTTTTTGTCAAAGATTAACTGGCTGTATCTGTGTGGGTTCCCTTTTGGTGCTTCTATTCTATTCCATTGATCTTCCTTCCTGTCTTTGTGCCAGTACCAGGCTGTTTTGATAACCACTGCTCTATAGTATGTCCAGAGGACTGGGATTGTGATTCCCCCTGCTAACTTCTTATTTTTCAGGATGGTTCTAGCTATTCGTGGTTTTTTGTGTTTCCAGATGAACTTTTGAATCATTGTATCCAGTTCCGTGAAGAATGTTTTGGGCAATTTGATTGGAATTGCGTTGAAAATGTATATAGCTTGTGGTAGTATAGACATTTTAATGATATTGATTTTGCCTATCCAGGAGCATGGGATGTTATTCCATCTTTTGAGGTCTTGTTCAATTTCCTTTTTAACTAGTTTGTAGTTTTCTTTGAATAGTTCTCCTACGCTTTTGGTTAGATTTATTCCCAAATACTTCATACTTCTCTCTGCTGTTTTGAATGGTATCCTGTTGGTTAGGTCTTCTTCCGTCTTGGTGTTATTTGCGTACACTATGGCTGTTGATTTTCGTTCGTTAATTTTGTACTCTGCCACTCGGCCAAACTCTTGTATTAGTTCTAGTAGTTTCTGTATTGAGTCTCCTGGTTTTTCTATGTATAGATTATGTCATCTGCATATAGTGAAAGCTTGACTTCTTCGTTTCCTATATGTATGCCTTTGATTTCTTTTTCTTGTCTTATGGCCTCTGCAAGTACCTCTAGGACTATGTTGAATAGCAGTGGCGATAGCTGGCATCGTTGTCTTGTTCCAGATCTCAATGGGAAGGGTTCTAGCTTTTCTCCATTCAGTATGATACTGGCGTTGGGTTTTTCATAAATTGCTTTTGAACCCATTGTTCGTTTAGTAGCATATTGTTCAATTTCCAAGAGTGCCTATATTTCCTGGGGAGTTTTGAGTTGTTGATTTCCAGTTTCATCCCATGGTGGTCTGAGAGGGTACATGGTATGATACTAATGTTTTGGAAGTTATTTAGATTCGCTTTATGTCCTATCATGTGGTCAATTCTGGAGAAGGTGCCATGCACCGCTGAGAAGAATGTATAATCTGTGGCCTTAGGATAAAAAGTTCTATATATGTCTACTAAGTCCAGTTGTTCTATTGTTTGTGTGAGCTCTGTTGTTTCTTTGTTGAGTTTTTGTTTTGTAGACCGGTCCATTGGTGTTAGAGGCGTGTTGAGATCGCCTACAAGAATTGTGCGGGTATCTTTGTCTTCCCTTAAGTCTGTAAGTAATTGCTTTACGTAATTAGGTGCATTAAGATTCGGTGCATAAACATTAATGATGGTGATTGCTTCTTGATGGATCATTCCTTTCACCAGTATAAAATGGCCTTCCCTGTCTCTTTTGATGTTAGTTAGATTGAAATCTATTTTGTCTGAAATTAGGATAGCTACCCCAGCTTTTTTTTTTCACGTCTATTGGCGTGAAATATCTTTTTCCATCCCTTCACTTTCAGTTTCTTTGCATCCTTTCTGGTTAGATGTGTTTCTTGTAGGCAACAGATGGTTGGGTCTTGTTTGATGATCCATTCTATTAATCTCTGTCTTTTGATTGGAGAATTTATAATTATCACTCTAACAAGGCATATGTCAAGAGTTGAGGCACAGAACAGTTTTATGAGGGATGTGCAGGGAAATCTTCAATACCTTAGTGAGGAGTAACTAATCTTTGTGTCCTACCTAGTAAGGTATATGTGAGTCCAAGTTGACACTTTCCTGTCTGGTTCTAAGCTTTCCTTATTGGTGTCTATCTATCTAATCTAATTTTGGGGGGGTGTGGGGGCTCCGGAGCGACCATGATGGTCATTGCAAGAGAGGGTGTGGATCCAACGTTGAAACTAAGTAAGGACCAGAGAAAGCTCCACTCCCAAGTCCCGAAGGAAGTTTACTGTTCTTCTGTTTCTGAGATCTGCTCAGGGCTCCCAGGTGTTGTTCCAATGACATTAGATCCTGTGAGGAAGGATCTAGGCTTCTTCCATCCCATGTGGGAGATCTGAAAGGGAGTGGATGACCTCAGAGTTCTTTGCCTACAAGGACAGTCCAGTACCCTGTGGTCTTTTGGCAGTTGGGATATAGCCCTTGGTGCCCGTCCTGATAGTCCTTGGTGAGGATCCAGGAGTCTCCAGGGTTGGGATACAAGCCTTCTCATGTCCTGCTCCACTCTGGGGTCCCCCCAATCCCCTGGCTCTGTGCATATGATCTCCTGTTAAGAGGTTGTCAGGATCGCTCTTGATTCCTCCTGTATGTCTTTTTCATTTAGCTACTGTCTAATGCTGGTTCGAGTCTGTTATCTGTAAGTTCCTTGTTGTATTCTTGATAGGTTATATTAGCATCTTCCTCACACATTGTGAGGAGGTGGAAGATTTGTCTGCTTCCTGTCCCATTACAGAATAAACATAAGGTCTTAAAAGTGTATTAGGTTTTACAATTCTTTGATGTAGAAAATTAGCAGTCAGACGTACATTGATTATTGGTTCATTGCTTACATCACAATATCTTTTTGTATGTGATACAGGCTGTTTGAGGTTGAAACAATATTACAATTTACAGGTACTAGTTTTCAGATTGATATCATTTCATCTTAAATTAAGGCAAAAATGTAGTATCTAACCTTTTTGAATTGGCTCATTTCCCTTAGTATAATGGTTTCCACATGGGCCCATTGGGCCACAAAGATCTGCATTTTGTGTTTTTAGATAGCTGATTAGTTTTCCATGGAGTAGATGAACCAGAGCTTTCTTATCCAGTCTTATGCTGATGGGCAAGTCAGTTGCTTCCAGGGTTTTGCAATTATCGATTGTGCTGCTATGAACATAGGGGTCCATGTTGTTTTCTCGTGTAACAGGTGTTTTGGATATAATCCTGGAAGTGCTATTGCTTTGTCGTTTGAGAACACACAAACAGCTGAAAATTGGCATGCCAAATGATCCAGTAAGTATACATTTTAATTGAAATACTAAAAAAGCAAAGCTTGTGAAAATGTATTAAAAAACAGTTTGACAACAAACTGGTTTGAAGGACAAAATACTCTGAAAAATGAATCCTGGACATCCTAAACCGTATCAGATACAGTGCTAACAGCCACACACATTGCTGCTTACATTTTCCTGATCCCAATATTAGTAAAAAGATTAAGTAGGAGTTGGAATCAGTGCAAACTGAGGGATATACAGTTGCTTTCTCAAAACCAGAATTATCCCATTTTGGGTCACCATCTATAGCTTGTTTCTTTATTTTATTATATTCATTTGGGAAACTGCAGAAGTATGATTCTCAGGTTCAGTCCCAAATGACTGCCATGGCCATGCTGGCCCAGGCTCATGCTGGAAGCCAGGAACTGGATCAGGTCTCCCATGGGGATTGCACAGGCACAAACACTGCAGCCATCACAGGTTTCCTCCCTGAGGCTACATTCTAGCAGGGACCTGGATCAGGGATGAAGCCAGGACCCCAAATTCCTAAACTCTGTTGTGTGCATCACATCCAGCAGCTGCAATGATGGGTCAGATGCCCACCCCTCTGTATCTGTTCTCTCATCTCTCTCTCTCACCTCTGTTTCTTGCCTTTTTGCAGTCAACAAACTTTTCTAAGCATGTAGCTCGTGCCAGGTACTGGCCTTCAAACTTCACACATAGGCCGGATATACACATCCAGTCAGGGTTTTCCAAATGAGATCACTCACAAAATTGGGGAGAAAAATCTATGAGAAAAATGGAAAGGTAACTTTATATATCATCAGTGTTGAGAGACCAAATGATCTCATTCAAGTAAAAGGAGTTAACATTTTTCTACTGCTTAAAGGAAGGTATCTTTCTACTATAAAACATTTGAGGAGAATGGACATTAAATTAGCCTAATAGTTAAGAGATCCATACCCACGATTGAGTGCCTGAGTAACATTCCTGGCTCCAGCTTTTGATTCCAACTTCCTGCCAAATTAGATCCTGGGAGATGACAGGTTTATAATTTGATTACTTCCACCCTGTGGACAACATGGAATTGTTCCTGGTTCACTTCAGTCTCCAGCCTAGATCCAGCTAGCATTTGAGAAGTGAACTTGTACATGGAGTTGTCCCTGTATCTCTCTTTCTACTTTCCAAATCAGCAAAATTTATAAGCCAAAAGAATCCATAGCAACATAATGAAACTTATCCAATTCAACATGGACATGGTCACTCAGGATATAGTATTTCCACTTGGGCAGTAGAAAGTTCCAAAAATAAATTGTGATGATGACTGCACAACTTTATAAATACAGTTGCAGCAATTAATTATAGAATTAAAAGCTGTTAAAATGGCATAAAATGCCAGCATTTACTTTCTTATGGCAACAATTAATACACCATTCTTATTGGATACAGAAATAACTGGAAATTTTAAAACAATCAGAAAAAATTTTGATTTAGCACATGTATTTTAAGTTACTTAATTGCTACTGGAGTTATTCTGACTGTTGCATGCATGCATTTCTATATTTTGTCTCTCAGTTCATCTGGAATCAGAAATTTTCAAAAATTAAGAGGGGAAAAAAAACACATTAACATGCTCAGAACTTGGTTTAACAATAGGGATTGACTCAATGGCTCCTTTAGCTAATCCTCCATTTCCAAGCATGGCATTCTATATGGGGGCTGATTCATGTTCCGTCTTCTCCACTCCCAATCTAGGTCCACGCTTGTGGCCTTGGAAATCCATTAGAGGATGGCCTAAGTTTTAAGGACTCTGCACCCATGGGGGAAATGTAGAAGAATCTCCTGGCTCCTTGGTTTGAATTGACTCAGCTCAAGCCATTGTAGCCATTTGGGGAGTGAACCAAGGAGTGGATGATCTGTCTCTCTTCTTTGTAAATATGACTTCCAATGAAAAGAAATGAATCTTTTACAAGTATATTGATGGCATTGATTTCTCCTTGGATCCAGTAGGCAGAGTCTTGCAGTCATGTATAGCTTTATCCTTTAGTAGTTTCCTCAGTTGTTCAATCCTTGGATAGTGCTTTGTTCACCTTCCAGGGCAAAGTTGAGTTGGACTCCTGTGGTAGACTGAGCTAAAGTATCTTCAAAGTATCTTTGAAATCTGTGTTGACTCCCTTCGCTAAGGCCGCTTATTGGGTCGTGAATGGCTCTATCAGCACCAAAGACCATACTGTCCCTCGACCATGGAGCTGGAGGCTCAGAGCTCACTGGTGTTACATGTAGATGCTCTGTACACTCCAGGAACCCGAAGATAGCCTTTGCATCACTGCTGATTCTACAGCTTAGGATAGTTACTGGTTTCTGAGAATTTGCTTTACAGCTCCAACGCTAGCTCCAATTTTGGATCAACTGGAAGTGGTCACAAATGGGAGCAGCCTCTTGCAGCACAAAGCATTAAATAAACATCTTGATTCCTGTCCCTTCCTTTATTCTCTACCTCCCTCTTCATCTCTACCCTTACCTCCTGTCCTGGACTTTCTCCCTTCCCTGCCTGCTCACTGGCCATTGCTAGGAGTTTGCAGAAGTCCTCATGGGATATGCACTCCAATGAGTTAGAGAAAGGCAATAAGCTGCAGGTTCCCCCAAGCTACTCAAAGGCTGGCCCATGAGAGAGAAACCTGGAAAAGTCACAGCTCGTGTCTCATGGAAAATATTAAGACTGTGGTATAGGAGTTAGGTCTCTCTTTCAGGAAAGACTGTACCAAGGTAATGTACCTTTTCACTCTGAAGTGTAAATATCCTTTTATCAGAATGCTGTGTTAGGCACATATCTCCTTCAGCATAGACACTGTCCTTTGACAGTGAAAGCCATGGACCAAGGAGACCATCACCATGTACTTAACTTCTCGATCCATCTACTGCTCCAACTCACACATCCAATAGCTCCATTTCTACGTAAATGTCCCACAAATACTACTCAGCTGAGAGATCTTAATGCATCCTACTCTGTTTGCTTCCTTCTCTGTACTTTTAATTTTTTTTCACTTCCCTTTTCTCTTTGTGACACCACTGTCTTTCCAATAACCAAACTAGAAATCTGGAGTGGGAATATTATCTTTCTCTTCTTTTTCCTTCATCCAACACTTCAAACTTCTGATCACCAACCAACCATGCTTTCAGCAAATATTAATTTGTTGGTGGTTCTTTCCTTCCTATTGCCAATGACCAACTCTAGAGTTTTGGTAAGACTCACTAGATCCAGTGGTGCCTCAACCATTGACCTTATCCTAACTTGCTTAACACAGCCACCACAGTGACATGGCCTGCCACTTTCTTGCTATTAACTCAGGCCTTGCTAATTTGTGTTTGTGAAATCAAGATTGTCCCAACCCCCCCCCCCCAAAATGTGGTGTGTATCCCCAGTGACTCAGAGGTTTGTCCTAGATGGCACAGGAAAAAAAAAAAACAAACAAAACTTTTTTTTTTACTTTTAAGAATTCTCTGTATATTTTACTGTGTATATATAAAAAAAAGTGTAACAAAAAAGAAGAAACCTTCAGTTTCTTATGTATTTTTAACTATGACAGGTGAAATATTTTCAAAGTCAAACTTTTCTGAATAAAATGATTAAATAAATGATAAACCAGAGTTACAAAAGATTGGATACTGAAGTATCAGTGCGTAAGTTTGGGGAAGCACCAGTTTCCAGGGGAAAGTGCATGTTGTTTAGCACAACTTCAAGATCGTCCGTAATTTAGCCCCACCCAGTTTTTCAGTCTTATCTACTGTTATTTCTCTCTTTCAACTTGATCAATTCATCCATCTTAAATGACTATAGAATCTATAAATTCCATAAGTTCATGTTTTCTCAAATTTCTTTTCTATGAATTACTTCCTCCTGTGTTCTGCCAAATTCTTATTCATCCCCCAATACTCTATAAATTTTCATACCTTTGTGAGATCTTTGCTGACTGACCTCGTCCCTCCATACAAAAAATTAAAGAAAAATCTTCTGTACTGATTTGGTTCGTATGACATAGTACTATCATTGCCAGTATTGTCAGGTTTATATTGGTTACTTAGTATCTATCTCTGCTAATAAACAGGCGTGCTAAAAAGACGATCACTTCATTACCCAACAACGGAGAAAGAGCCTTTTACCAAGACTCAGACAGTTTTAGGTGTTGATTGTTCTTGGTCACACATCGGCAGTGTGATCATGGGCAACTCCTTCAGCTCTGCTATTTAAACTCTGGCTAAAGAGAGCTAAGGATTCTGAGAGGCTGTCCTTGGCACACAAAGGGCCTTACCTGGTAGTGTCCACACAAGCAGCGCGAGGGTTACAAGGCAGGGCAGATCTGGGGGTCCTGGACCCGGATTCCCTGGCTAGCCCTGCCTGTGGCTCTGACCAGCACCAGGGCTCCAAGGCCCACAGGAGGAGGCAGCTGGGGCTGTGGCCAGCTCTGAGTGCCTGTGAGTGCGCATGTGCCACGTCATTGAGGGTGTCTCCCAGGAGAAGGAGGGGTGCCACGCCCTGGTTGCCGGGCAACCAGGCAAGCCACTTCCCAGCCCTGCTCTGGAGCTGCTTTCTGGCCCATGGGTTGATCTCCTCCTTTGATGTGTGTGTGAGTCAGGGGTGTGGGGGTGTTGCGTGTTGGCAGATCCAGGATAGTGTGACCGCTTTTCTCGCTGGGGGGTCACCAAGTTGTGTCCCTGATGGATCAGGTGCCTTTGGGCAGTGAACTCCAACAGGCAGTTACAGGTGCACGGTTTTGAATGGGCACTGGGGAGACACAGAGGCCAGTGGGAACTTTTGCCCAAAACTTTCTTCTCTCACTTCACCCATGGCATGGATTCCCTCAAGCTTTTCCATTAGCTCTGCAATATCATGCCTCCTTCATCTTGTTATTCTTTCTTTTTCTTTTTTTCCTCTTGTTGTTCTTTCCTTATGAAGGATTTCCTTATTCTTTGGATGGGAGATTGACAGGAAGAAGGAGATTCAGAGAGGATATTCTGTCTGCTGGCCCAGGACCCAGGAATCCGGAGTTGAGTTATTCTGAAGTCAGGAGCCAGGGGATTCTTCTGAGTGTCGCATGTGGGTGCAGGGTCCCAAGAAGCCTGGGCCATTGTTGGACTGTTTTCCCAGGCCACCAGTAGGGAGCTGGATGGGATGTGGAGCAGCCAGGACTTGAACCACAGCTCAGGCTTTATTGGATCCCAGGATCCTGGAGGGGCAGCAGGGTGCATGTAAGGTGAGGAATGAGACACCAGGCTATGTTGCTGGGCTCCACCTCTTTCATCTTTGGCCTTGGAATCCCAGGACAAGATTTGCAGAAAGCATACCCCGCTTCTTTGGGGTCATCCCCAGTGTGGTTCTAACCAGTGAGGAAGGCCTTCTGCAAAAGGATGGACTTTGATTGTCTAGTTCCTTGGTCTAGTGTGTGTCACAATACAGGAGCGGCTTGTAGATCCTGAGGAATAGCAGGAATCAGGTCATTTGCAACACGTGGGAATTGAATTGAATTTTCGAAATGTTTCTTGAAGGTTGGTCCTGGTGGGAAAATAGGCAATTTCAGGAGTCCCAGAAATTGTAGCAGTGGCCTTACCAAAAAGGATGGATTGAAGATCAAGGGAGCTCCCATGTGCTGGTTCCTTTCAGATGGAGCTGTAATGGCTGGGGCTGGGCTGGGACAAGCTACATTAGCCAGAAACACAATTGAGGTCTTGCCCAAGAATGGCAGGAAGCCAATTCTCTGAGCCTCCCAGGCTCTGTGGTTGTGAAGCCGGCTGGCCTCAGGAGCCAGAGCTGGGAGCCTTTGCCTGGAATGCTGATGGAGGGATGCAGGTGTCTCAGGCACCAGGCTCAGGGCCTGCTCCAGAGTGGATGGAGGTCTTTTTCTACAAGATGTCTCTTGCAGAAATGAAAGGCAAAGTTAGAGTAAGAGAGAGATATGGAGCAAGAAAGAGATCTTCCATCTGCTGCTGATTCTCCTCCCATCATCTCCCCCACCCCCAGAGGGTCACAGTGGCCAGAGTTGACACCATTGAAGTCAGGAAGTTCTTCCAGGTCTCCCCCATGGATGCAGGGTCCTAAGGGCTCAGGCCATCCTCCATTGTCTTCCCAAAAATCAACAAGCAACTGGATCACAAGTGGAGCAACTAGAGCACAAGGTGGTTCCTTTACGGATGACCAGTGCATGCTGTTGTAAGATTAGGCTACTGAAACACTGCACCGAGGCTTCTCTCCCTCTTTGAAC
Source organism: Ochotona curzoniae (assembly GCF_017591425.1). Lineage (NCBI taxonomy): Eukaryota > Metazoa > Chordata > Mammalia > Lagomorpha > Ochotonidae > Ochotona > Ochotona curzoniae. Next base: position 108,292 of record NW_024466561.1, on the reverse strand, counting down.
TCCCAAGACAGCACTAGGGCCAGTTCCAAGGCCAGCCACAGAGGGGCAGACCTGTGGGTCAGCAGTTGACTTGCAGCTTGGGACACCCTGAACCCAAACCCCCTCTTTGGGCTTGGGCTTCCACTCCTGGCTGCCCTCCTGAGGCCCCCTTTCTGCTCGTGTACACTGTGCCAGAAGAGGGGGTGATGACTCAAGGATCGGGGTCCATGCGACAACAAGGGCAAACATGCATGAATTTTTGGGCTGCTGGATTCCACGTGTGTCAGACTCAACCAGGAGGCACTTGCAGTGGATAGAAGATGGTCTGTGTCTTTCTGTGTTTGCCTTGCAAAGCAAAATACATTTGACCACTCATTTTTTTTTTCTGTTTTGTTTTCAATACAAGTAAAGGGCATGGCATGATGGCTCCATCGACTAATTCTCTTGGATATGCTGGGTTCCAGTATAGGTGCCAGTTTGTGTTCTGGCCATTCCACTTCCCTTCTAACTCCCTGCTTGAAGCCTGGGAAAATGGCAGAGGATGGTCTAAGTCCTTGGCAGCCTGTACCCACTTGTGAGACAAGGAAGAAGCTTCTGGATCTTGGCTTGGATCAGCTCAGTTATGGCTTTGTGGCTAATTTGGAACAAACCTGCAGATGGAAGATCTCTCTACTTCTCTCCTTCTCTCTGTAAATCTGCCTTTCCAGTAAATGTCAATAATTCTGAGGTGAATAAAGAAATAAATATGAATCAAATAAAACATAATATCCTTGTTAAAATATCAGGGATTAAAGTTGAGCTGGCCTTGTGCCTGGCTCCCATTGGGTGATGATTGGTTCTCTAGTACCCGGCTTAAGATCGAGGTCCCCTCTCAAGTCCTGGTAAAGCAGAACATGATTCAAGTCTTGGGCTCCTGCACCCACGTGGGAGACACAGAGAAAGCTCCTGCATTCAGTGTGCCTCAGCCCTTGTCATGTAGCCATCTGGTGAGTGAACCAGCAGATAGAACACCTCTTGATGTTCCTGATTTTTAATCAAGGATTAAAAAAATGAGAAGGAGCAAAAGTGAAGATTTAGAACAAGATTGGCATCCTAATGAGTCTCTAGTTTGATCATTTGCAGCCTCAGTGACAAGGCTATGCAATGAGTAGGAGAGGCAGCCAACCTGAAGGACCTCTTGGGATACAGATATCCTCTGAGATATGTAAAGGCATGCACAAAACTTTACTGGGGCCAGTGCTGTGTTGAAACAGCTGGTTTCCTGTACACCATCCACTAAGGGCTGCAGGCTCCAGTCCTCCCTGTTCCACTTTCCATCCAGCTGCCACTTACTGGTCCTGGGAAGCTGCGGAGGATGGTCCAAGAGTGTGGTGCTGAGCTGAGAGCCAAAGGGCCAGAGAGCAGAGCAGGAGCCGAAGCTATGGAAGGAAAAGTGAGTAGGTGGACCTGCTGGCCATTGGAGTCTCCTGCTGGGACACATCCAAGGACAGAGGACTCTTGGCGTCCATGACTGGCAGGCTTGCCACACAACAGAATCCTAAGCTTGCCATCAAAGTCCTAGGTTGGCTCTGGCGGGTTGGAAGGTCCTTACCAGCAGGTGCCCTACGCAAACAGCACCAATGCTGGTGACAAGGCACTCAGGAGCCTGAGGCCTGGTCTTGGGCTCTGATGGGGGCCAGGGCTGCACACCCATGAGGAGTAGACAGCTGCGGCTGCAGGGTGCCAGGTGAACAGTATGTGAGTATGCATATGCTGAGGGTGTCTACCAGGAGAAGGCGGCAACCCAGGCCCGATTGCAGGTTCCCTGGCAATGAGGCAAGCCACTTCCCTGCCCTGATGGGAGAAGTCTCTCTGTGATTCAGGGGTTCAGTCCCCTCCTTCCCAGTGTCTGTGTAGATAGGGTCACAGGTTGGGAAGGGAGGTGCGAACAGGGGCAGGGGAATTGAGATGACATTTGTTGGTGAAGGGGCACCTGCCGTGCTTTGGATGGACCCTGTGGGGACAGAGCTGCTGTCTGGAAGCCTTGCCCAAAGCTCTCGTCCATCCCCTCACCTGTATTCCCTTGAACTCTTCCATGAGCTCTGCCAGCTTGTGTCTCCTTTATCTTTTGATTCTCTCTTTCTCCAGGATTTGTTTCTTTTCATTGAAGGGTCAATTGACAGAGAGACAGAGCTACAGAGAGGATCTTGTGTCTGCTGGTTCACTGCCTGAGGGGCCACGATGGCTGGAGTTGAGCTGATCTGAAGCCAGGAGAAAAGAGCTGCTTTGGAGTGTCCCATGTGGCTGCAGGCTCCCAAGAACCTTGGCCTTTCTCCACTGTGTTTCCAGGACAGAAGCAGGGAGAAGGATGGGAATTGTTGTGGCAGAGGCATGAGTTTGTGCTTCTTTGAGTTTCTGGGTGTATGAAGTTCAAGAAATTACCTATTATGCTACCCTAGCAGGCCCAGTTTCTTTGTTTTTGTAGGTGTACAGAATGAGATGATTGTTGGAAGATGTATCCTGTGGTATTATTCAGCCTTTCTTATTTTCATATTTTACCTTTTGCCCTTATCTTTTTCTGTTGAATCAGAGAGGCTGAATCTGTTTTCCTTTTTGAGCTTCTGCATTTGTTTTCTACCCTCTCATAGAGCCAGCAGCAGGTGCAATCCAACGCACATGTTTCCATTCCAGAGCAGATGTTTATGTGGAGTTGCCTGTGGTTGTGTATCAAATGGCGTGATCCCATTTGCCTGGCTTCTATGAGCCCCTAGTCGATTGGTCCTGAGTTCTGGCTCTCACGTGTGCCAGTGGGTAGTGCATCCTAGTTTACCTGTCTCTGATGACCTCAGGACTGTGCCCAGGCCTGACATATTCCTGTGCTGGCAGGTGTTCAGCCTAGTTGTGGAGACTCATAGGGTTCCCTTCCAGGACTGTCCCTGACCTTGCTCTCGTGTTTGCCAATGGGTGCTACAGTCATGCCTGGCCCACCCCCAGTGCCAGCTTACATGTGTCAGCAGGAGCTGTGGCATGATCAGGGATTTCCCATCCAGGCCCATGCCCAGTTCCAGTCCCCTTTTATGCCGTTGGATGCTGCAGCCAAGCCCAGAGCAATGCATGCCTATCTCCCTTGTACTAATAGCAATGCTGGTGTTGTCGCTATGGGCAGCATGTGTCCAGGGTGGCAGGACAGGCACTTGCTCCCAAATTCCCCAGAGCATTAGAGAAAAAATATAAGAATCGGAAAGCTAACTATGCTGACCTACTGGTATAGTAAACAGATTTTGCATTAATCAGGCCCAGCACGCTCATCTGACTGTGTCTGCTTTTTCCCAGCACTGTAACACTTGCCTAGATACAACACAACCTAGGTGTTTACCTATACCTGGGCTTTTCTCCTTCTTTTAAAAGTAATATTTGAGGGCCCAGCGCGGTGGCGCAAGTGGTTAAAGATCCTCGCCTTGCACGCCCGGGATCCAATATGGGCGCCGGTTCTAATCCCGGCAGCCCCGCTTCCCTTCCAGTTCCCTGCCTGTGGCCTGGGAAAGCAGTCCAGGACAGCCCAAAGCTTTGGGAACCTGCACCCACGTGGGAGACCCGGAAGAGGCTCCTGGCTTCGGATCGGCATAGTATTGGCCCATTGCGCTCACTTGGGGAGTGAATCATTGGACGGAAGATCTTCCTCTCTGTCTCTCCTCTCTGTATATCTGCCTTTCCAATGAAAAATAATAAAAATAAATCTTTAAAAAAATAAAATAAAAGTCATATTTGAAAATTATTTGTGAGAGACAGAAGAGTAGAGTAACTTATTTTTTTTTACTTGAGAGGAAGGCATCTTCAAGAAATTCAAATGTGGATATCTTCTTTGTAATTCTTTTATTTTGGTAACGTTTACATGGTTGATTAGGGCACAAAGGATCAATGCCTCAGTGGAGTGGGTAAAACCATAGTTTTCACATTATTATTACTACTTATATGTTTCTTTTCTTTTTTTTTTTTAATTTTGACAATCTCTACCTAGTTATTTTGGGTAAAAAGGTTCAAGGGCTATCGGGGTCCTCCTGTCCCGCGGAAGAAATCACCCGACACTTGAGAGAGTCTCCAAGGCGCTTTATTCTGATCTTCCATTGTGTCCGTTCACTCCGTTGTGTCTGTTATGCCCTTTAAGCTCTAGCCCCTCCCCCACCAAGCCCCCTGCTTATCTGTCAAACATGACCAATCAACTTAAAGATAACCAAGGCACACCAATCAGGGCAAAGGGCCAATCACAGGGCAGGAAATGGTCAGTGCCCCGAACAAAGGGCTATAGGAAATTGGGTAAGATTATTATTTCCATATTGTTTCCTTCATGTCTGAGGTCAATGGGGATATTGAGGGAGAAGCCCCACCCGGTTTCCCACCAACCCCAAGTCCAGCATGTGGGGCATGCTCTGAGATCTTTGCTCAAGTGATTTCGATAGTTCACCAGTTATGAATCGCTGCCAATCTCGCCTCTCCAAACACAATGATGTCGTTGAAGAATCCACTGATTGACATTGTCCATCAAAATGTCATTATTTGCCTGGTATTTTGTTGCCAACCTATAGCAGAGGTGGTTGATTAACTTGTTCCATCTTCTGTACTTTCACCTATTAATACTAATATTTCCTCTGTGTTTGCTGTAAGGCGAGAGAGAAAGGGAGAAGCCCCACCCAACCTCTTACCCATCCTGCATAAATAAATTAAAAAAAAAACCATAGCTAAAATTGAGATATATGTTCAGTTGAACAGCCTTAATATTTCATTCAAGTATTTTTCTTTAAAAGACTATTTTAAAGGCAATAAGTTGGAGAAGGAATGAAAAAGATATTGTTTCTCTAAATTTATTATTCTCATGACTTTTAACATCTTGTGCCAACAGAGAAGACCCATTTTACGTTATGTGAATGGAGGCAGGAAACTCACACTTTGTGCAGCACGAGAGGGTGATGCTGTGTCGTCACTGACATTTGGGTTGCTGGACTCTGAATTGTGCTGTGATGCCACACCTGGGGTCTCGCCTGTGGTCCTGCAGCAGGAGGCTCTGTTGGCTCAGGTTTGTCTCTCTGTTTCAGTTGCTAAAGGGTTGGAATACCTTTCTGCATTGGTTTAAGTAGTTGGATTTCTGTGTGTCACAGAATGAAACACTGAAGCCTATCACCAACAACACCAAAACTCCAGAAAACACAATGACCAGCTGGCAGAGCAGAGGGCGTTTCCAAGTCCATAGACTCTGTGTCCACTCACTGCCCAGCCAGTAGAGCCCATGAGTCAGTACTGGCCTTCGGGGAGAATATTGAGAACTCGAGGAGCCCATAATTCACACTTTCCTCTCTTTGCTCTGTCTTCAGCAGGCAGAACAGGATGCCATCAATGTGCTATGGCAGTTCACTGCTTCCTCCTCCTTGTTCCTGTGTGTCGTGGTTCCTCTCTATCAAACTCCTGTAGAATGCCCCACTGGCACATGATGGTGGAGCTAAAGGGGCACTGTGTTTGGAATTTGCCAGCCCCCGGTCAGAGGATTGGTCAAGCACAATGCATAGGTCACAACATGGGATCCTCATGCAAGGAACCCCAGGACCAGAGCACCATCTCTAAAGTGTCATCAGATGGATGGACAGGGATGGAAATATATGTACAACATTAATATATGTAGTGTGTTCCATGCCTAATCAAATGAGTGTGAAAATGGAAAGCAGAAATGTAGAATTATACAAAGCTTTGGAAGTTTCTGGTAATATGATGTCCTTAGCCAGGATCTCAAGTCCCAGAAAGGATTCAAGGCAAGGTTCATGAACTCAGAAGAATCTTGTCTTGCACAGTGTGTCCTCGGGAATTTGCCTCCATTTTCTGCCTGACCTGTGTGTTTAGGGTAAAGCACATGACACTGACCTCTAGGGTCTGCTCTGTTGTTGTCTCTAATGAATTCTAGGAGTGCTTCTGATGTATTTTTACCTTGTGTGGAGTCAGTTTAAAGCTAGACCATGTTCATCCTGAGTGTCAGTAAGAACTGTTAACCTGCTGGGCTGGAAAGTGAACACCATGGCAGGTGTGCTCAGCAGGGTGAGTGTACACCCCACATGTGTGACTCACACCTATCCTGCCCCAGTCCCAGGGAGAGCAGTGACAGTCATCTGCATATACTACAGGTGAAGGTCAGAGCCTCTGTGACATCATCCTGTGTATTGGTAACTGGGAGGGGCATGTCAAGGATAGAGGCAGAGCATGAGAGCCCTGGGTAGAGGTCGTGTCCTGGTGGGAGAAGGCCTGGGGTAGGGTTTGCAAGGGCACAGTGGATGTGGATGAGGGAATTCAAGGGCACAGTGGATGTGGATGAGGGAATTCAAGGGCACAGTGGATGTGCATGAGTGAATTTGTTTGGACACAAAGACAGAAATGATGCCTGTGGGAGGGATTAAAGTTACATCGGGCAGAGGATGGAGTGAGGATGGGTGGAGGGAGGGTAAGTGTGGGTTGATGTTGTGTGGCGGAGGGCAAGTATGGGCCAGAAGTGGGTGTGGACTGGCATGGGAGGGTACAGGTAGGCTTAGGGTGGGCTGTGGGTCCTGTAAAGCAGGACGTGATAACCACCACATGGCGAGAGTTGGCAGAGTGTGGGTTCAGGGTGCCAGAGGGAAGGTAATGGTAGGCTGAGGGAGAGTGAGGGAAGGTAAGGTCAGAAGAGGTTGTGTTGAATTGGGGAGGAGGCAAAGATGGAATGAGTGTTTCGTGAGGATGTGCTAAAGAGGTTAAGGGTGGGCAAGTATGGGCCAAGGACTGTCATGGTGTTGAATGGGGATAACAGGATTGATGGCAGTAAGGCTGGCATGGCACAAGGGCTGGTGGCTTCCAGGGCAATGGGGGAAGTGCTAAAGCCAGGGTCTGCAGGGTTACATTGTGAGGAATTGTGGACAGTGTGGGAAGAGGGGGCTGGTCAGAGAGAGTGTTGGGGGCTTCCCTTCCTCATTACATAGCGAGGATTTGGGTCCAGGGAAGTTCGTATCTTCAAGGGTTAGGGAATGTACTTCTGCCATTCAGCAACCTGTGTAGTTGTGTTACCTGTAACATTTTGTTTCCACTGTAGTGCTTAGATTTCCTACGACAATTCTCATGGTGTTCTGTTTCAAGATCTGTCATTTCACTGTTTCAATAGGATAATCTTCAATCAGATACTCTTCCTAGTACAGTCTTATGATATTGCTGTTTTTCCATTTCAGGGTTTTCACATAGAAAGTTTGTAGACTGACCCAAGATAACAGATTTGCAGATTTCAGGAGAATGCTCAACGAAATGTTCTCCTGTTGGAGGACTCTGATACTGCTGTAAGGTTTCTTAAGACAGCCTTTGTCACCTCTGGCGACTATTCTGTGAAAGACAGACTGACCTCCGCATTGTAGGAAACAAATCCTGGCTGCTCTATGTACCCAAGTTGTGGTATTTCTATTGCTCACCATATTCACATTGTGAAGTTTCCACAGGAAAGCAAAATCATGTACACACACACAATTAGAACTACACAAACACAAACAAACGCACATACTCACACACACTGAAGCCTCAACTTCCAATATTCTATTGGTGGATGAGGCAACAAGGGCTGCCTGTATTGCTATAGAGTTGGTGGAATCTGGCCTTCCAGTGAGTTTTTCCACATGTGTGTGAGTTTTGTGAAGTCTAAGTGCACTTTTGACTGATTTTGGCTGTTTTCTACCCATCATGGATGCTGATTTTAGACCACTGCCTAAGTAGAGGTATAGAGAATGTTCAACTGAAAAAGGAAAACAGGGCCAGGGTTCTGGTGTAAGGTAAGCCACTGCGCATGACACAGACTTCCCAAAGGAGCACTGGTTTGAGTCCTGGCTCCTCCAATTCTGACCAAACACCCTGCTATTGTACTTCGGAAAGGATCAAAGGATGGTAACAGTTCTTGGGTTCCTTCACCCTGTTGGAGCTCCAGATGGAGTTTTTTGTTCCAGGCTTCAGAAAGACATTTTCCCAGCTGGTGAGCCCATTTGGGAAGTGATTAAGTGCATAGAGGATTTCTCTGTCTCTCTCTCCCTCTCCCACCCGCAAATAAATAAATCTTTTAAATATAAAAACAAATAATAAAGCAACTTAACATGGGCAATTGCTTGAACAACACATTTTCCAGCCATTTGTTGAAATGGGGTCTTATTAACCCTCATCATGGACTTTACATGAGAAATCTAAGGAGTTATCTTGGAAATACACCACTGCCACTCAAGCAGACCCAGGTGCCAAAGAGCCTATGGCAGAAGTGCAATAATGGGTCCTTCACAAAGTTCTATTGTTAGGCCAATTAAGTCAGCCCTCTTTTGCACAGCCCAGTGATCCACATGCAGGAAACAGGGAAATGCAGACTTGGACTCCTCCAGTGCAGTGGCTCACATGTAAACCTCAGGAAAGGGTCCTGAATGGATATCCCCATATGGACTCTTGAATGACAGCTTCCCCAGAAAAATCAACAAGGGAGCTCTGGTAGATGGCCATCAGAAACAGGACTGCAATTCTCCAGGTTTCTTTTTAGAATCAGCATGAAGCTCCTGTGTCATCCATGTGTAATGCAATGGAAGGCTTCTTTCTCAAGGCTTTGCTGTGGGTTTTTTTATGTAAGGAAGAGACAAAGAACAAACTTCCCATCAACATTTTCACATTTTTTGGTTCATTTTGATCGTGTCAGGATCAGAGGCCTAGGACTGTTGGAATGAAATTGGAAAGGCAGGAAATAATTATAGAGTGTTTGATACTGTCTCCTTTTCACTTAGAGCTGAAAGGAAGTGAACATCTTAGTGGTAACAGAGAGTAAAACTGTCAACAGGCATTTCGCCGTCAGAAAAGGAAGTGAGTTCTCGATTGCAGCAGTATCTGCTGGGTCCCTGGCTCCCATCACTAGTTGGTAGCTGTGGGAGGGTCCTTCATGGCTGGATCTCATATGTGTGGTGTCGTGGCACCTATGGTGGCATAGTGGCAAGCACCAGGAAAGCTGGAAAGGATTCCTCCCAGTGTGTATGTCTGTACTCCCAGGAGAACATCATGGGAGTCCCTGGAAGCCACATTGAGAGGAGCCTCTTCTCTAACCACCCTATCATGCTGGTCCTGGGACAACCTGGCCTGCAGCATGTGGCCCTGCCTTCTCTCCTTAGCACTCCAGGCAGGAGTTCCCAATGTCCAGCCCTGCCCCTGGCATGGGGTGCCCACCTCCTCTCACCTACCTTCTTCTGGGTTCTTTTCCAGCCCTGTCCTTGTGTGCTGCTCCTAGGAATCTGGCTGTGAAGGAGCAACTCCAAGGCCATGATATTAAGGTCTCTGTATTATGAGGTTTCCCATCCAGGGCTGACCTACTTTTCTGATGCTGTGAAAGCCAGATTGTTGTCCACCTTTTAGGCTCCTGGAAGTCCCTAGCTGTTGACTCCTGGCGGCCAGCCTCAGGTGTGAGTCTGGCTTCCTGCCCAACCTGCAGGCTCATGATGCTGATCTCCTGCTTCTAGGGATGCTGGATTTCTGAACTCATCAGATTGGGATATGTGCACCTGGACTAGGTACAAATGACTTCTCCCAACTGCCCTGGATTCGTTTGGAGTTAGGCGTGAGTCTCCAGGTAATAAAGTCTCTCACTCTGACTACCAGGGCTGAATCTCCTCATGGAAAGCAACGCCCCTCCATGCAAACAAAAAACAAATAAACAAACAAACAAAGAAAAACGCATATCTCTTTCATTGACCAAAATCAACTACCCAAATTAAGCTGCCCATGTAAGAAAGCAGTGGAGATGAGATCAGACTCAGACAGGGAATGAAGCTATTTGTTTGGAGAGGCATTGGATCTCCCAGTCCAGGTGCTTTGTCTTTGCTGTAGACAATAATGTCAAAGATGTAGTGAGATTTCTGAGGTCAGAGGAAGAAGTAAAAATGATCCCCCCAAATCCTTCGATGATATACCAGCTAACATCACAAAAATGTGAGTTGATGCAGTAATGGGGAGAGTGGATGCTGAAAGTCAATAGTTATTATATAGCAACCGGAACTGGGGTTTTGAAAGCTGAAAGAGTTTTCTTCAAAATGTAGCTTATTTTTGATAATCTGGCAGGTGCCTGTGACTGAATAAGCTAGTAAGAAAATCAGTCTTCAAGATTCAGAAATCTAATCTCTGCTCTGTGTGACCCCAACAACCTGTATCAGTCTGTTTTGGGTTGTTGCCAGGTTATGCTGTGGAAAGAAAGAAATGCAAACCTCCAGAATGTATAGACCAGAAAGTACTAATTCTGGTTTGTGTTGTATGGTGGCTTGGTTGTGGCTTTGATCAAAATGCCTTCACCATTCTAGGGAGATGAACTGAAAAAAACAGTCTCAGTCTGCAGTGGGCCATTTTGTTGGCCAAGGAGGGAGGGCACATGGATTCTGTTTTTGAAGACTGGGGAATGTATAAACGGAAGAAGATTTATTCATCTCACAGATGTGAACGTGAAAGGTCCAGCAGCATGGTACTGGCTCTAGTGATGGCCTCATTGCAGATACTGGGAGCACAAGGGAAGAGTTTCTCATGAAAAAGGGAAATGCTTAAGGATTTATTTTGTTTATTTGAAAAGAAGAGGTACAGAAAGAGGCAGAGAAATAGAGATCATGCATGTGCTGGTTCACTTTCCAAATGGCTGCGCTGGCTGAATTAGACTGAAGCTAGGAGCCTGGAACTCCATCCAGGACTCCTCCATGTAGGGACCAAAGAAGCTGGGCAATCTTCTACTTCTTTCCTGGGTGCCTTAGCAGGGATCTGGTTTGGAAGTGGGAGAAGTTGGTTTCAATCAGTGCTTATAGGGGAAGTCACATTGCAGGGGGTAGCTTAATTCACTATGCAATATAGCCAGCACCATTACACTAAATATCTGCAAACTGCATTTTGTTTATTTGAAGACAGACAGAAAGAGACAGAGACAGAGAGAGACAGAGCTGATTCCAACACTAGCTTGTTCCACATATACCTGCAATAGGTGAGACAGGTCTTAGCCAGGAGCCTAGAACTCAATGCAAGATTTTCACTTGAGTGGCAGGATCTTGGCGCATCACTGCTGTCTCCATGGTTTTTCAGAACAGGAGGCTTGGGCCCAGCATGCTAGCCTAGCATGTTCTAGTAGCACTGCTTCCCTTACAGCTCCCTGCTTGTGGCCTGGGAAAGCAATGGAGGATGGCCCAAAGCCTCCTGATCCTGCACCCATCTAAGCAACTTAGAAAATGCTCCTGACTCATGGCTTCAGTTGGCTCAGCTCTGTCCATTGCGGTCACTTTGGGATGAATGAACGCAAGGAAACTCTGCCTCCTCTCTGTCCCTTCTTCTCTCTGTATATTTGACTTTTCAATAAAAATGAATAAATATTTTTTCTTTTTAAATATTTTTAAGATGTATTTTTATTATTGTGTTTTATTGGAAAGGCGGATATACAGAGAGGAGAGACAGAGAGGAAGATCTTCCATCTGATGATTCACTCCCCAAGTGAGCACAATGGCCGATGCTATGCCGATTGGAAGCCAGGAGCCTCTTCCGGGTCTCCCACGCGGGTGCAGGGTCCCAAAGCTTTGGGCCGTCCTCCACTGCTTTCCCGGGCCACAGGCAGGGAGCTGGAAGGGAAGCGGGGCTGCCGGGATTAGAACTGTTGCCCATATGGGATCCCGGGCGTGCAAGGTGAGGACCTTAACCACCGCTCCACCGCGCCAGGCTCAATCTTTATTTTTTCCATCTCCTGCTATTTAACGATTATTTAAAGATGGCTCAACCAGCTTCCCACCTATTCCAGTTGCCCAATGTGAGACATGCTCCGAGGGTCCTGTTCAAGCAGTTTTGATAGTTCAACAGGTCTGAATTGCTGCCCATATCACTGTTCCAATCAATATGAAATCTCTTCAGAATCCACTGGCTGACATAGTCTCTTCATGGTTGGGGTTCTGGGATCAGCAGTTCAGTTGGAGGAATCTCCAAAGAAACTTCATCTGAGATGATCCCAAACCTGATTCTTGTGTGAGTTTGCCAGTACAGGGTCTGGCACAGTCCATTGCCCAAATCAGCTTATGCAATTGCTGGGTCAGTTCTGTTTCCAGCCCTGTCATCCACCTGAACCAATGGGTGTTGTAGTCCAGCCAGATCCTACCCACTTCATACTCAGTCCTCCTACAAGCCAGTGGGAGCTGCAGCCTAGTTGGGGCAACTCCCCATATTTCTCACCAGGCCTGCTCTCTACCCTGGTTCCCTGCATGCCAGTGTGTACTGCAGGCTTGTTCAGTCTGTCCCACATCCCATTTAGCTCTCGTACTTGTCAATGGGCATTGAAACCTAATTCAACCCAAACAGTGTTACTATCTAGCCCACACACAGACTGGCAGGTGCCTTTCTGTCTAGCCACCCCTGCCCCTGTATTGGTTTTCATGCTCTCCATTGGGAGTGGTTACCCATGATGGAGGTGCCCACTATCTTCCTATTAGACCACTCCAACTGCTGGATTATGCACTCTCCAGCTGGTTCTGGCAAACAATGAATAAATCTTTAAAACAAAAGAACATGAGGCTGCATTGCAAGCAGAAGAGGAACTCTAATCCAGGCACCCTGATATGAGATGCAGGTGTCATCCCCTGCACCAAATGCTTGCTCCATGACTCACTCTTCTGCAGTAACCTCCCCCTGAGGAAAGAACCTGAGTTCCAGGAGAACTGCTTACTTCCTCCTAAGGTGACACCTGCACTGGCAGTGCTTCATCCTTGGGCCTCAAATACAGTAAAGATTCATGAACTAGTGATTTGTAACACATCAGTAAGAACTTTGTACAGGCATTCAGAGAGTTGGTAGTACATGAGAAATGGTGGTGTCCATTAGGATATTTCAAGTTGGCTGTTTACACAGCACTCATGGAGTCATCCTGCATGCTTCTGGATAATCAATGTAGTTTTGATCATCTAATGTTTAGGCTTATTGATTGATTTACCAAAAAATTACTGATTAAATGTTGTAAAAATTAACTTTGCTTCAGAAAGAAAGGATACAGCCAAAGAGTGAAATACGCTTATATGCAAGGGGTGAGAAAGACATCTCTTGCCCAGTCAGTTCCCTTGTGAACTTGAACAACCTCTCTGATTACTCAGCATGTATCCTTACAGTAAACTTCGGGATTTGGCTAGGGTATGTCACACTATTCTGCACCAGGAGATTATAGTCAGCATATCCAATTCTTCAGTTCCAATGGGAAAGTCTCTTGCATTGTTTTTACTTCAGTAACACTATCTTCCTATTGTAAGTGAAGTGGCTCTACCCCCCATGGATCTGCTCACAGATTTCAATGATGGCAACTTCATAGCTCTTCTCCACTCTTTTCAAAATGAAAATAAAAAAAAAATCCGCTCTTCAGACTTTCTGCCTTAGTTTGGAACTGAAGAAAGCCGCAAGACAACATTGGGTTTCTGAAAGAAGAAAACAATTATGCAAACTTAGAGAAATTATTTCCCAGCAGGTCTTTTTTTAAAGAATTTTTAAAATTGAAACTTCACATATACAGAGAGGAGAAGTGACAGTGTAGAAAATGTTCTGTGTATTGATTCACTCCCCAAGTAGCTGCAACGGCCTGAGATGTGCCAGGCTGAATGCAGGATCCCAGAGCTTCTGGTCTGCCACACAGGTGCAGGGCCCCAAGCCTTGACCCACGCTCCACTGCTTTCCCAGGCTGTAAGCAGGGAGCTGGATGGGAAACAGGCTAGTCAGGATATGAATCGGCACCCATATGGGATGCTGGTACATGCAAGGTGAGGACTTTATCTGCTGCACAGACCCTAGGGGTCTTCTTTTTAATGTTAGTTGAAGTCCCCTACCAAATTTTCCAAATAATAATCTCTTCTGTTATTGAACATTTGGTTGAAAAACACATCTATAGCACCTCTAATCATTAGCTAAATGATCTTAGATAATCTTCCTTCACCAGGTTTCCTCGGCAATTTGGCATAATAAAGACGGAACACCAAAGAATGATTTGAAAGAGTGCAGTGTCCTTCTGGGCTGGCGTACCTAAGGTGCTCCCTCATTGTGAATTGTATGACTCTGAACATCAGAAGACATGGTGTTTTTCCATGGTGTAAAGCTGGCTGCAGCTTTAGAAGCCAGGGGATACTTACAAGAGTGACAGACACCTGCAAGACTAAACACGATTCCAACTTGCCTTTTAACAGACCCTACGTGAATTAGTTCACCTAAAAGTGCACAGAAAACATGATGCTTCTTCCAGGGAGGATGTGACACATGAGGTACATTTGAAAGAGTAATGCTCTTTCATGTTAAATGCCTGTCTGCATCTTATTTGTTTGTTATATGAATTACATTACAAATGCAAAAAATACGTAAAGAAAAATTTCGAAGATGTTATCAACCTTTGGGATGAACAGATAAATTAACTGCTTGTGAGTAAGAGAGGAATTTAACTCCTTAACAAACAGAAATGGCTAAGGAGGACCATTTTAGATATCGGATAGCTACACATTTTTCCAATAAACACATCATACAAGGAGGGTATCAAAACCAAAATGAAAATCAACTCAAAAAGCCAGAGGGGCTCACTAGGAACAAAGCACAGAAAAGGGCCAAAGAAAAAGCAGGAGGGCACTTGAGGTGGAAGCACTCAGAAGCCAGCCAGGTTCAGGGGTCCTGCAGGTAAGAGGCCACATCCACTCCACAGTGGACTTCCTGCCTAGACATCTGCCTCTGCACCTGGTTCCAAACCCTGCAACCCGGGAGAAGCAACAGGAGACAGTGGAAGCACTTGCTCCTGACTGACACAACCCCAGATGCTGGGAGCATTTTGGGAAGCAAAATAGTGAGTGAGATGTTCCCGGCTCCCCTCATTTCAAATGAAAAAAGCAGAAACATTATGCCACTTGTTGGATGAATATCAAGCATTAAACCCACTTCTTAGATGGAAATAAGACTCTTTATTCCAAAGAAGAGGAGAGCACAATAACGAGTGGAAACTTTACAAGAAGAAAGTGGTCTGCCCTCGTCCAACAAAGAGATACCCCACAAGTGGAATGGCTGTATCTGGAAACATTGTGGCTGCAGCCAGGATCCCACAGCCCAGCTGTTCCCTGATGGAGAGGATGCTGCCTGGTTTGGCAGCAGCCAACTGGACCCCAGGATGGCTGTTGAGGAAGTCATTCCAAATAGGTTTCATGCCTTCCTTTGGGCCTGACCGCCAGGAGGAAAAGATGCTAAGGGTCCAGGGCAGCTTTGGGAGAGGCTTTAGCGCTCATCAAACCCCCTGGAGGCTGAGAAAGAGGAAGTGGAGACACTGCCTCTGCATCTCTATAGCGTTCTCTATCAGCGCCTGGTACACAGCTGGAGCCTGGGGCTCTGCTACTGCCCAGTGCCAGGGGACCAGGCCTGCGCCCTGCAGCCCTCAGCAGCCCCATGATTGGACTGGGATCAGGATCTGAATCAAGGAGCCAGGCTCACGGAGGCATGACCAATGGGGACACGGGATTTCGGCACGGCCAGGACTGTCACGACCAGGAGAAGCCCAGAGCTGTGCTGCTGCATCCCATGTGATCGCCTCAGCCTGGAGAACCCTAGTGACCAGCTCTCAGACAGTGTGGACAGCCTATCTGACTGGGCCAGGCTGCTTCAACATCTGCTGCAGAGCTGCTGTGTGGACACCATGGACACAGAGGAGTCACAGGGTGCGAGCAGTGGCTAAAGGACAGCCTGTTCAGTGGTGGCGGCAGCAGCAGGGAGGACTTGGGGCAGCTGAGAGCCCGGGAATGGCATTTGATGGAGGATGCGCCTTCAGCTGTCTCAAGCGGAAAGGACTGGTGGGGTCCTGGGGGCTGAGTACACCTCAGCTTGTCTGATGTTTGCTTGAATGCCCGGGACACTTAGGAGGTGAGCAGCTGTCAGAGCACCCACAACCACCTGCCTCCAGCGGCTCACCTTGCTCAGAGCAGAGCTTCGCGGGGACAGCCATACTGGACAGACTGAACAGCAACTTCTCTGAACAGAAATTGCTCTCCAACACGGACTGAGGGACTCAAATCAGTTGGCTGTTGTGGGCCTGGTTGAAATTATTTGGTCCAGTCCTCCCAGAGAGAGTCTTCAGGAAACTTCCAACACCATTTAGCACAAATCTGAAGCATGGACAGACAGGATCTGTGAAGACGTCCCTGAGAATTTTGCATGAGAGCGCTTTCTACCCTGCCCTGGTTCCTGCCAAATCTGTGGGAGAAGCCATAGGTCACCCACAAGAATGAGAGGAGATGGTAGCTGAAGCTAAAGAGGAAACAAGGACGTATATAAAGAAAGAAAGAATGAAGGAGCAATTAAAACAGGAGGACAATTACGCAAATACAATGGTGATTTGGATGAGTGAAATTTGCCCAGCTGGGAAGTAACACATTCACACCAGAGAGCCATGATTGTAGTGGCAGCGGCTGCCGGCTAGTGGTTGTGTGAAAATGTGGCGTCTAGCTGTAGGAAATGAACTCAATATCAGTCCTGAACTTCATGAGACCTTCCTTTCAAGAGCAGAAGAACAGTGCAGGGCCAGGCACAACGGTTTACTAGCTAAATCCTTACCTTGCAAGTGCCAGGATCCCATATGAGCCTCAGTAGGTGTCCACGCTGCTCCACTTCCCATCCAGCTGCCTGGTTGCGGCTTGGGAAAGCAGCATTGGATGGCCCAAAGCCTTAGGACCCTGCACCTGCATGGGAGACCCTGAAGAAGCTTGTGGCTCCTGGCTTGGAATCAGTTCAGCTCTGGCCGTTGTGACCACTTGAGGAGTGAACCAATGGATAGAAGATCTTCGTTTCTGCTTCTCTCTGTAAACCTGCCTTTCCAAGAAAAATAAATCAATCTTTAAAAATAAAAAAGAATGGTTAGAAAGTTTCAGTAAGTGAAGCTCAGAGAATGAGAGAGAAGGTGTGTTTATTGCTGATGGAGAGGGCAGTTTGGAATTAATTAGGTTGGGTATATCCTGTATATTTCCATATCTGCATCTTTGAGAAGGGTGGTCCATATCGTGACATTTCACATGGTATCTTAGGAGCATAGTCGTTACAGAGCTGACATTGGCTTTGTCCCAGTGCTGTCCTTCATTGCAGCAGGTCTCATTGTCACTTTGGAAGAAGCAGATGTCTTCATGGCATTTACAGATCATCCCAATTAGTTGTGCCAGTTGGCTTTTTCTCACAGCATGAAGTTGAAATATTTTGCTACATTGGAATTATTCTTTGAAGAACATCTCTCCAAACTATTTCTTCACTTTAAGTCTTGCAGACATACACCAGGCATTTACTTGATTGATACTCTAGGTCTTTACACTGCTACACTGCGTATGAAACCTTTACCACTTGGTCTGGCTGTCGAGTGTGGGATGTATTTAGCAGAGACAGGCAGCAGTTTTTTTTTTTTTTCAGACCGCGTTAGGAATCCTCTGGTTCTGTGAAGATACTCTTGTACAAAGCACTTTATTCATATAGTAAGTTATTTATTTTTAAAAATGCTTTATGCATTTTTATTTGCAAGGGAGATTTGACACAGAGAGAGAGAAGGATCTTCCATTAGCTGGTTCACTCTGCAGGAGTATCCACAATGGCCAGAGCTGCGGTGCAGGGTCCCAAGGCTTTGGGAACCTCCAGTGTTTTCCCAGGTGACAAGCAGAGAGCTGAATGGGAAGTGCAACAGCCGGTATTAGAACTGGCACTCTATGGGATCCTGTGGTGTGCAAGGTGAGGACTTTAGCCACTATACTAGTGCATCATGCCCTATGGCTCGGTTCATAGTGAAGCTGCCAGAAGATATCACATCAAACAAACAAACAAACAAGTTCTGCCCTATTGCAGATATTCTGAGGCAAATTTGCACTAAAAAAAAATGGGTTCAAATTTTTGTTTCTATAATGAAGGATCTTGACGTAGGGGACAAGAACTGTAGTCCTGCTGGGAAAAGCTAATCCTCAAAATTAAAAGACTGAACAGAAGAGGTGTTTGGATAATTTTGCTTCCTATCTAGTAAACACGCAAGAAAATGCTGAGAGAAATCTGAAACAATCAGGAGATGGAAAACTGTTGGTTTTAAATTCCAAGGCTTAAATGAATAATAACTTATCAACAGTTTAATGAAAAAAGTGTGTTGTAGGAAAAGCCATTTTGCAAAGTAAAAAATTGAAATGGCTACTTTATACTCCAAAACTTGGCGTGAACAGCTTGTCATAATACTTTCTAAAAAGAGCTTCAAGAGTGATTCAGATTTGCTTCCTCCCAGTTACCACCATGGCACTTGGAGGTCACAGCAGGACTGTGAAATACTGCTTTCTCTCCCAAGAATAAGACCGTGCAGATATTATCTCCAGCTCGAACCCTTTGAAGGCATCATAGGCAAAGGATGAGTAACTCTGATTGTAAAGTAAGTCAAAGTAAGTCACAAAAATGTCACCTTACCTTCATTTACAGGTTGGGGCAAATCTTGGTTACTGGGAATGAAGGAATATTGGTGGGAGACTGCTGTTTCTTCTGATATTTTCTCCACAGTTTCCTGTCTGGATTTGAAGGTAAATTCTTTACCTTCCTTAAGAAGTTCGCATGACTCAAAGGATTTTACCATTTTTTTTTTGTCCCTCATTGAACAAGTCCTTCATCCAGCATTTTAATATAAAGAATATTAAATAAGTAATGAAAGTAAAGTTCTTTGCACTTTAGGTGCTTTTGGGAGTATTCCAAAAACACGAATGAGATATTTCAGTGATCAGAGCAAAATGTGATCAATTCCAAGAGTTCTTTTTTTTTTTAAGATTTATTTTTATTATTTTTTTTATTGGAAAGGAGGATATACAGAGAGGAGAGACAGAGAGGAAGATCTTCCGTCTGATGATTCACTCCCCAAGTGAGCGCCACGGCCGATGCTATGCTGGTCCGAATCCAGAAGCCTCCCCGGGTCTCCCACATGGGTGCAGGGTCCCAAAGCTTCGGGCTGTCCTCGACTGCTTTCCCGGGCCACAGGCAGGGAGCTGGAAGGAAAGCAGGGCTGCGGGGATAGAACCGGCACCCATATGGGATCCTGGGCGTGCAAGGCAAGGGCCTTAACCACTGCGCCACCTCGCCGGGCCCAATGCCAAGAGTTCTTAAGCAGCACACTACTTGATAAGGCTTTACATTTTGACAAAATTCCCCTGCTATCTTCATTCCAATTGAAATTTGAAATCTTAACATATACTATATCCATGACTTACATAACTATGAATACATATTTTTTTAATCAATGTAAATAAGAGTAAAAGAAAAGTTTTATTTTATTTTTGTTGGAATGTCAGATATGTAGAGTGGAGGAGAAACAGAGAGGAATATCTTTCACCCACTGATTCACTCCCAAAGTGGATACAATGGCTGGAAATGAGTCAATCCGAAGCCAGGAACCCTGAGCCTCTTCTAGGTCTGCCATGCAGATGAAGAATCCTAAGGCTTTGGGCTGTCCTCCACTGCTTTCCCAGGCCACAAGCAGGGAGCCGGGTGGGAAGTGGGACTACCGGGATATGAACCGGTGTTCATATGGGATCCTGACACACACAAGGCAAGAACCTTATAAACTAGCCTATTGTGCCAGGCCCAAATGAACTCATTTTTGGGTCCTACTTGAATGGCATAGTACATAAAGTATTATTGATCATTGGTAAATTGATAAATTGATTAGTAAATTGATAAATTTGTTGTGTTTAAAATTTTTAATTTAACCTAAGTAATATTAGGGGTGATACCCATTTAACCTGATATTTGGAAATTTTTTCTTTAATGACTGATTTATTTTTATTGGAAAGGCAGATATACAGAGAGAAGGAGAGACAGAATGCTCTGCCATGCACCAGTTCACTCCCCCTGTGGCCAAAATACTGGGAGCTGAGCCATTTGGAACCCAGTAGCCAGGAGCTTTTTCCAGATCTTCTAGATGGGTGCAGGATCCCAGTATCCTGCTTTCTACTGAGTTCCCAGTCCAGGAGCAGGGAGCTGGAAAGGAAGTGGAGTAGCTGGGAGTAGAACAGGCACCCATATGTGATCCAACATTTGCAAGGCAAGGACTTTAGCCACTAGGCTACTGTACTGGGCCCTGATTGATTAATGGTATGATTTAACATTGCGGTTTCGTTTGAAATAACACATAAGCATGCTATTTCTGTTGGTACTGAATGAACAGGCTTCTAAGCAAAGAGCGCCAGACCCTTGTTAGTGTAATGAGTGTGACTTAAGGAGTGTGGCCAGAGGGTGTCCCTGTGTTTATCTTCATGGGTCATCCTGCCTAGAGACAACTGCTGGAACCCTCAGAAGTTAACTCATTGTATGAAGGCCTTGTTCATGGTGATTGGTAGTGCAATCAAATGCTCAAGGAGCTTCTAGGTGAAAGGTTTGCGATGACATTTTTAGTCTAGCAGCTCTTTTAGGTATATACACATCTATAAAATGTAAATATAAAGAATTCACTGAAAACTGCTAGTACCAAAAGCTGGGTAAATAAAAATTATAAGCAGAACAAATAAATGTGTAAAGAGATAAATAATGTCCCTGGAGGCATGCATGCTCATCAGATACATTAAAAAAAAAAAAGATCAGAATTGAAGCAAATACTTCATAATAAGCTAAAATACTAAGGCATAGTGATAATGCTGTAAAAGTTATAATTGCGACAGATTGGAAACAGGTGATTAGATCAGAGAAAAAGAAAACAATTCATTTCAGAAACGAAGGCTCAGTGAAACACTAAAGTGCACACAGAGTGGTATAATACATGAAGAGGATTACAGAAAGAAAACTCTAAAATAAAAAAAAAATTTCAATCTGATAAAGTGAAATTTATAGAAGCTAGACAAAGAATATATAATTTTTTGTGCAAGAAGAACATGTATTATTTTTAAAAAGATTCACTTGTTTTTATTGTAAGATAGATATACAGACAGCAGGAGAGAGAGAGAGAGGAAGACCTTCTATCACTCAATTCACTCCCCAAGCAGTCGCAATTTCTGGAGCTGCAATGACTCAAAGCCAGGAATCCTGAGGCTCTTCTGGATCTCCCACACAGGTGCAGGGTCCTAAGGCTTTGGGCTGTCCTTGACTGCTTTCCCAGGCCACAAGCAGGGAGCTGGATGGGAAGCAGGGCTGCCGAGATTAGAAATGGTGCCCATGTGGGATCCCAGTCCTCATAAAGTGAGGATTTCAGTTTCTAGGCTTCTGTGCTGGGCCCAGGAACATTTCTTAAAACACTAAGGAAAGCCCCAGCACTGTAGTCTCCCATGAACTGGGATCCTATGAGGGCACTGATTTACACCTCAGCTGCTCTTTTTCCGTTCTATTTTAGACTATATGCACAAAGACATGTGATACAACCATGAAATATCAACTGCAAATGGTCATTATTCAGAAAAGTGTTATTTGTCTTCAAGGAAAGACTCGTCAGGGACTTAGACAAAGGATCACCTTACTCCTAAATACCACCAAGAAAACACAGAATTTCACTGGATTTGATCAGAAAATTTTATGACAAAGGGCAGGACAATGCAAGTGTGTATTTAAGATTTTCCAGAAAAAAAAATAATTGAGCACAGATTTTCTTGGCCAAAGTCAGCTTGAAGATTTTGAGCAACAGAATAAATTTATTCACTGAGAACAACTCGAGAGCAGTGCATCCAGGAGCCTTCCCTAGAGACTTACTTATGGGATGTATGAGTCATCATTGCAAGATCTTGTGTTCATGTGTAAACATAAGTATTAGTACAATCAAGAGTGAGCAATTTAAAGCTATTTGTTCCATCACACCATCTCAAGAGTCTTATACTTCTTGAGCCCCCACATTTTGAATGTGCTAGTAAGCAGGCAACAGAGCCAAGACATGAGGCATACAGTGTCGTCTCAATCAGTCTGTTCTCTTTCCAGCTATGTTACACAGTTCTCCAGCTACATAGAATGCACTGTACCCTTTTCTTTTGGCTAGAATCACAAAAGAATAATACAATAATAATCATAAAGCATAATACATAGTATCACAGGGTCACCTCAAGTTGATCATGAATTCTAATTATACATTTTATTTAATTTTTTAAAAATTAATTTCATTTTATGACACAATTTCATAGGCTCTTGGATTCCCCCAACCCCTCCGCATGCCCTCCACTCATGGTGGGTTCTTCCACCTTGTTGCAGTATTACACTTCAATTCCAGTCATGATTCCTTCATTGCAAGCATGCACCATGTGTAAAGTGTACCATTTCATTGTCCAGATAAATTCAACAGTTTCTTGGGGAGACCATCTCTGGTCTAAAAACAGAACTGGCAGAATATCATCCCATCCAATGAAAAGCCACAACAAACCATCCACAACAATTGACAACACTATGGAGTTAGTTGGCATGGTATTGAGTGACCAACATGTTAGAAAATGCAAGTTCTCATCCACATCCTGTGACTACTTCCTTGACATTTCAGTTTTAGTTTATACACAACCGGCTGCTATACACCTTAAAATGGTTATAGGGTACTATTTACCTGTATCGTGTCTGTTTTAGTTTTTATATTTAGCAGTTTATAGTATTGAAGCATTATTTTTTTTTTACTTGGCAAATTTTAGGCTAGGCCAAACTGGCTTATCACTCTAACAAGGCATATGTCAAGAGTTGAGGCACAGAACAGTTTTAGGAGGGGTGTGCAGAGAAATCTTCCATTCCATACCTTAGTGAGGAGTAACTGATCTTTGTGTCCTACCTAGAAAGGTATATGTGAGTCCAAGTTGACACTTTCCTGTCTGGTTCTAAGCTTTCCTTATTGGTGTCTATCTATCTAATCTAATTTTGGGGGGTGGGGGCTCCGGAGCGACCCTGAGGTCATTGCAAGAGAGGGCGTGGATCCAACGTTGTAACTAAGTAAGGACCAGAGAAAGCTCCACTCCCAAGTCCTGAAGGAAGTTACTGTTCTTCTGTTTCTGAGGTCTACTCAGGGCTCCTGGGTGTTGTTCCAATGACATTAGATCCTGTGAGGAAGGATGTGGGCTTCTTCCATCCCATGTGGGAGATCTGAAAGGGAGTGGATGACCTCAGAGTTCTTAGCCTACAAGGACAGTCCAGTACCTTGTGGTCTTTTGGCAGTTGGGATATAGCCCTTGGTGCCCATCCTAATAGTCCTTGGTGAGGATCCAGGATTCCCCAGGGTTGGGATACAAGCCTTCTCATGTCTTGCTCCACTCTGGGGTCCCCCCATCCCCTGGCTCTGTGCATATGATCTTCTGTAAAAAAGGTTGTCAGGATCGCTCTTGATTCCTCCTGTATGTCTTTTTCATTTAGCTACTGTGTAAAGCTGGTTCAAGTCTGTTATCTGTAAGTTCCTTGTTATATTCTTAATAGGTTAAATTTAGCATCTTCCTCACACATTGTGAGGAGGTGGAAGATTTGTCTGCTTCCTGTCCCATTACAGAATACACATAAGGTCTTAAAAGTGTATTAGGTTTTACAATTCTTTGATGTAGAAAATTAGCAGTAGGACATACATTGACTATTGGTTCACTGCTTACATCACAATATCTTTTTGTATGTGATACAGGCTGTTTGAAGTTGAAATAATATTACAATTTACAGGTACTATTTTTCGGATTGATATCATTTCATCTTAAATTAAGGCAAAAATGTAGTATCTAACCTTTTTGAATTGGCTCATTTCCCTTAATATAATGGTTTCCACAAGGGCTCATTTGGTCACAAAGATCTGCATTTTGTGTTTTTAAATAGCTGATTAGTATTCCATGGAGTAGATGAACCAGAGCTTTCTTATCCAGTCTTATGCTGATGGGCAAGTCAGTTGCTTCCAGGGTTTTGCAATTATCGATTGTGCTGCTATGAACATAGGGTTCCATGTTGATTTCTCCTGTAACAGGTGTTTTGGATATAATCCTGGAAGTGCTATTGCTTTGTTGTTTGAGAACACTCAAACAACTGAAAGTTGGCATACCAAATAATCCAGTAAGTATATTTTAATTGAAATATTGAAACAGGAAAGTTTGTGAAAATGAACTAAAAAACAGTTTGACAACAAAATTGTTTGAAGGACAAAATACTCTGAAAAATGAATCCTGGACATCCTAAACCGTATCAGATACAGTGCTAACAGCCACACACATTGTTGCTTACATTTTCCTGATCCCAATATTAGTTAAAAGATTAAGTAGGAGTTGGAATCCATGCAAACTGAGGGATATACAGTTGCTTTCTCAGAACCAGAATTATCCCATTTTGGGTCACCATCTATAGCTTTTTTCTTTATTTTACTATACTCAGTTGAGAAACTGAGAAGTATGATTCTCAGGTTCAGTCCCAAATGTCTGCCATGGCCATGCTGGCCCAGGCTCATGCTGGAAGCCAGGAACCTGGATCTGGTCTCCCATGGAGATTGTACAGGCACAAACACTGCTGGCATCACAGGTTTCCTCCCCGAGGCTACATTCTAGCAGGGACCTGGATCAGGGATGAAGCCAGGACCCCAAATTTCTGAAATCTGTTGTGTGTGCACATCACATCCAGCAGCTGCAATGATGGGTCAGATGCCCACCCCTCTGTATCTGTTCTCTCATCTCTTTCCCTCACCTCTGTTTCTTGCCTTTTTGCAGTCAACAAAGTTTTCTAAGCATGTAGCTCGTGCCAGGTACTGGCCTTCAAACTTCACACATAGGCCGGGTATACACATCCAGTCAGGGTTTTCCAAATGAGGTCGCTCACAGAATTGGGGAGAAAAATCTATGAGAAAAATGGAAAGGTAAAGTTACACATCATCAGTGTTGAGAGACCAAATGATCTCATTCAAGTAAAAGGAGTTAACATTTTTCTACTGCTTAAAGGAAGGTATCTTTCTACTATAAAACATTTGAGGAGAATGGACATTAAATTAGCCTAATAGTTAAGAGATCCACACCCACGATTGAGTGCCTGAGTAACATTCCTGGCTCCAGCTTTTGATTCCAATTTCCTTCTAAATTAGATCCTAGAAGATGGCAGGTTTATAATTCGATTACTTCCACCCTGTGGACATCATGGAATTGTTCCTGGTTCGCTTCAGTCTCCAGCCAGCTCCAGCTAGCCTTTGGGAAGTGAACTTGTACATGGAGTTGTCCCTGTATCTCTCTCTCTATTTCCACATCAGTAAAATTCATAAGCCAAAAGAATCCATAGCAACATAATGAAACTCATCCAATTCAACATGGACATGGTCACTCAGGATATAGTATTTCCACTTGGGCACTGGAAAGTTCTAAAAATAAATCGTGCTGATGACTGCCAAACTTTATAAATACAGTTGTAGCAATGAATTATACAATTAAAAGCAGTTAAAATGGCATAAAAATGCCAACATTTACTTTCTTATGGCAACAATTAATACACCATTCTTATTGGATACAGAAATAACTGGGAGTTTTAAAATAATTAGAAAAAAATTTTAATTTAACACATGTATTTTAAGTTACTTAATTGCTACTGGAGTTATTCTGACTGTTGCATGCATGCATTTCTATATTTTGTCTCTCAGTTCATCTGGAATCAGAAAGTTTCAAAAATTAAGAGGGGAAAAATCCACATTAACATGCTCAGAACTTGGTTTAAAAATAGGGGCTGACTCAATGGCTCCTTTAGCTAATCCTCCACTTCCAAGCATGGCATTCTATATGGGGGCTGATTCATGTTCCGTCTTCTCCACTCCCAATCTAGGTCCATGCTTGTGGCCTTGGAAAATGATTAGAGGATGGCCCAAGTTTTTGGGACTCTGCACCCATGGGGGAAACCTAGAAGAATCTCCTGGCTTCATGGATTCAATTGACTCAGCTCAAGCCATTGTAGCCATTTAGAGAGAGAACCAGGTAGTGGATGATCTGTCTCTCTTCTTTGTAAATATGTCTTCCAATGAAAATAAATGAATCTTTTACAAATTTATTCATGGCATTGATTTCTCCTTGGATCAAGTAGGAAGGGTCTTGCCATCATGCATAGCTTTATCCTCTAGGAGTTTCCTCAGTTGTTCAATCCTTAATCTCCCTTCATCACCATCCCACCCCACAATGCAAACCTACATCTCTCCTGGCTCTACTTTATCTGCTGCATGCACAGAATGATCCAGAAAAAGCTCTTACTGTGTAATGCCCTGCCTCCTGTCTTTCTGCCCTAGCCTTGACAGAAGAGCTCTCCTTACTGCATCGTTAAAAAGCATGTTCCCCAGTGCTGTTTGTTGCTGCTTCTCCTAGGTGCACCTTGCTTTGCCTCTTGCCCCAGCCCTAGACATGAACTCAAGAATGGAAGCATGGTTTCTTCCAACCTCCTTATGGTTGTTTACAATATGAAAATCAGTCTGGAGACACGTTTTTCTAACTCACTTTGCAAGTAGATGCCAGGGAGATATGGAAGCAGCTTCTTTTGTTCCACTCACCTCCAAACTTCTTATCCTCCCTTCTTCCACTTAGTCACTAGGACACACCATCCACTGCTGCTTCTGGTCAAGCCTCAAGGTCTAGGGCAAAGCCCACTTTCTCTCCATTCCTTGTTGACAGTGTATTGATAATTGCCCCTCTCCTCCCATGTCAGGGAGAAGCTTGAAGTCCCTTTGTGCTTATAAAGGAGCCTCTTATCCACCCTGCAGACCAGGGAAAGGAAGGGGAGTTTTTTGCTGCATTTCACTCATATCGACTACAAGAAAGAAACCCACAGACTGATGTCTTAGAGAAAATGTGCCAGACCGGGTGTAGAGGATTGCACCTGCCTTTAATCTGGACTTAGTTGGTGGTGCTGTTGAGAGTGGCTGCCCAAGGCCTTCCAATCCTAGGGGTGGCCCTAGAATGGAGTGTCTTGCAGTGTAAGTGGTTGGGAAGAATGCTACAGGAAAGTGACCTGTGCTCACTGGCAGAAGGGCATCACGCTAATTAGGGTAGTGCTTTGTTCATCTTCCAGGGCAAAGTTGAGTTGGACTCCTGTGGTAGACTGAGCTAAAGTATCTTTAAAGTATCTTTGAAATCTTTGTTGACTCCCTATGCTAAGGTCACTTATTGGGTGGCGAATGGCTCTATCAGCACCAAAGACCATACTGTCCCTCGACCATGGAGCTGGAGGCTCAGAGCTCACTGGTGTTACATGTAGATGCTCTGTACACTCCAGGAACCCGAAGATAGCCTTTGCATCACTGCTGATGCTACAGCTTAGGATAGTTACTGGTTTCTGAGAATTTGCTTTACACCTCCAACGCTAGCTCCAATTTTGGATCAACTGGAAGTGGTCACAAATGGGAGCAGCCTCTTGCAGCACAAAGCATTAAATAAACATCTTGATTCCTGTCCCTTCCTTTATTCTCTACCTCCCTCTTCATCTCTACCCTCACCTCCTGTCCTGGAATTTCTCCCTTCCCTGCCTGCTCACTGGCCATTGCTAGGAGTTTGCAGAAGTCCCCATGGAATATGCACTCCAATGAGTTAGAGAAAGGCACTTAGCTGCCTGCTTCCCCAAGCTGCTCAAAGGCTGGCCCATGAGAGAGAAACCTGGAAAAGTCACAGCTTGTGTCTCATGGAAAATATTAAGACTGACTTTTAGCAGTGAAAGCCATGGACCAAGGAGACCACCCACATGTACTTAACTTCTCAATCCATCTGATGCTCCAACTCACACATCCAATAGCTCCATTTCTACGTAAATGTCCCACAAATACTACTCAGCTGAAAGATCTTATACCATCCACTCTCTGTTTGCTTCCTTCCTCTTATTTTTAATTTTTTCACTTCCTCTTTCTCTTTGTGACACCACTGTCTTTCCAACAACCAAACTAGAAATCTGGAGTGGGAATATTATCTTTCTCTTCTCTTTTTCCTTCATCCAACACTTCAAACTTCTGCTCACCAACCATCCATGCTTTCAACAAACATCAATTTGTTGGTGGTTCTTTCCTTCCTATTGCCAATGACCAACTCTAGAGTTTTGGTAAGACTCACTAGATCCAGTGGTGCCTCAACCATTGACCTTATCCTAACTTGCTTAACACAGCCACCACAGTGACATGGCCTGCCACTTTCTTGCTATTAACTCAGGCCTTGCTAATTTGTGTTTGTGAAATCAAGATTGTCCCAACTCCCCGCCTCCCAAATGTGGTGTGTATCCACAGTAACTCAGAGGTTTATCCTAGATGGCACAGGAAAAAAAAAACAAGCTTGTTTTTGTACTTTTAAGAATTCTCTGTATATTTTACTGTGTATAAAAAAAAAAGTGTTACCCAAAAGAAGAAGCCTTCAGTTTCTTATGTATTTTTAACTATGACAGGTGAAATATTTTCAAAGCAAAACTTGTTTGAATAAAATGATTAAATAAATGATAAACCAGAGTTACAAAAGATTGGATACTGAAGTATCAGTGCATAACATTTGGGAAACACCAGTTTCTAGGGGAAAGTGCATGTTGTTTAGCACAACTTCAAGATCGTCCATAATTTAGCCCCACCCAGTTTTTCAGTTTTATTTACTCTTATTTCTCACATTCAACTTGATCAATTCATCCATCTTAAATGACTAGAGTGTCTACAAATTCATTATGCCCATGATTTCTCAGTTTTCCTTTCCATGAATACTTCCCCCTCTGTTTGGCTTCTGCCAAATTCTTATTCATCGCCCATTACTGTTTAAATTCTCATACCTTTGTGAGATCTTTACTGACCAACCTCGTCCCTACAGATAAAATTAAAGAAAATCATCTGTACTGATTTTGTACGTATGACATAGTTTGATTATTGCCAGTATTGTCAGTTTTGTATTGGGTACTGAGCACATATCTGCTAATAAAACAGAAATGCTAGAAAGAGTTTAACTACATTACCCAACAACGGAGAAAGAGCCTTTTACCAAGACTCAGACAGTTTTAGGTGTTGATTGTTCTTGGTCACGCATCTGCAGTGTGATCATGGGCAACTCCTTCAGCTCTGCTATTTAAACTCTGGCTAAAGAGAGCTAAGGATTCTGAGAGGCTGTCCTTGGCACACAAAGGGCCTTACCTGGTAGTGTCCACACAAGCAGTGCGAGGGTTACAAGGCGGGTTAGAGCTGGTGGCCCTGGTCCCCGATTCCCTGGCTAGCCCTGCCTGTGGCTCTGACCAGCACCAGGGCTCCAAGGCCCACAGGAGGAGGCAGCTGGGGCTGTGGCTGGCCCTGAGTGCCTGTGAGTGCGCATGTGCCACGTCACTGAGGTGTCTCCTAGGAAAAGGTGGGGCGCCACGCCCCAGTTGCTGGGCAACCAGGCAAGCCACTTCCCAGCTCTGCTGTGTGGAGCTGTTTTCTGATCCATGGGTTGCTCCCTTTCTCCATGTATGTGTGTGAGTCAGGGGTGTGGAGATGTGTCGTGGGGGTGAGGGCCGGGGGTAGTAAGATCTCTTTTCTACCTGAGGGGTCACCAAGTTGTGTCCCTGATGGAACAGGTGCCTTTGGGCAGTGACTTCCAACAGTGCTCTGGAACTTACAGGTGCCTGGTTTTGGAAGAGCCCTGATAGACACAGAGGCCAATGGGAAACTTTGTCCAAAACTTTCTTTTTTATTATTACTATTTTTATTATTTTTTCATTGGAAAGGCAGATATACAGAGAGGAGAGGCAGAGAGGAAGATCTTCCGTCCGATGATTCACTCCCCAAGTGAGCGCAATGGGCCCATACTATGCCGATTGGAAGCCAGGAGCCTCTTCCGGGTCTCCCACGTGGGTGCAGGGTCCCAAAGCTTTGGGCCGTCCTCGACTGCTTTCCCAGGCCACATGCAGGGAGCTGGAAGGGAAGCGGGGCTGCCGGGATTAGAACCGGCGCCCATATGGGATCCTGGGCATGCAAGGCGAGGACCTTTAACCACTTGCGCCACCGTGCCGGGCCCTGTCCAAAACTTTCTTCTCTCACTTCACATCGCATGAATTTCCTCAAGCTGTTCCATTAGCTCTGCCAGCTGGTGCCTCCCTCATCTTTTTCATTCTCTCTTCTTGTTCTTTTTATTATTAATCTCCTTCTCTCCTGCCCACCCCCCTCCCACTACCCCTCCTTCTGCGCTCCTGCTCCTCTCCTCCTGCTCCTTTTAAAATTAATTTCCTTATGTTTTTGAAGGGCAGATTCACAGAGAAGAAACAGAAGGAAGGAGATTAAGAGAGGATCTTCTGTGTGATGGTTCAGTACTCCAATGTCCAGAGTTGACTCTATCTGAAGCCAGCAGCCAGGAGCTTCTTCTGAGTGTCACATGCGGCTGCAGCCTCCCAAGAGCCTGTACCATGTTTGACTGCATTCCCAGGTACAAGCAGGGAGCTGGATGCGATGTGCAGCAGCAAGACTCGAACTGGAGCTCTGGCTCTATGAGATCTCAGGATCCTGAGGAGGGCATACAAGGTGAGGATTGAGCAGGTAGGCTATGGCCCCAGGCCCCATCTCTTTCACTTTTGACATGCCCCGCCTCTTTGGGGTCACTCCCAGGGAGGGTCTAACCAGGTAGGAAGGCCTTTTGAGAATGGTGGGCTTTCATTCTCTAGTTCTTTAGTCTGGTGAGTGTCAGGACCCAGGGAACAGGGCCCAAGGAGTTGCAGGAACCATGCCTTTTTGGCCAAAAATAATTGAAGTAAGTTTTCAAAATGTTTCTTGACGGCTGATCCTGGTGGGAAATTACTATATTGTAGGAAGACCTGGAAATTGCAGTAGTGACCTTCCCAAAGAGAATGTACTGAAGATCAAGGGAGCTCCCATTTGCTGGTTCCTTTCAGAAGGAGCTGTAATGGCTGGGGCTGGGCTGGCACAAGCTACACCAGCCAGGAACATAATCAAGTTCTTCCCCAAGAGTGGCAGTAATCCAATTTCCTGAGCCTCCCAGGTCTGTTGGTGGGAGGCCGGCTGGTCTCAGGAGCCAGAGCTGGGAGCTTCAGGCAGGAACTCCAATGGAGAGATGCAGGTGTCTCAAGCAGCAATCTAAACACGTGCTCCACAGAGGAGGGAGGTCTTTTTCTGCAAGATGTCTCTTGCTGAATTGAAAGGCAAAGCCAGAGAGAGAGAGAGAGAGAGGGAGAGACATGGAGCATGAGAGATCTTCCATCTGCTGGCTGGTTCATGCCCCAGAGGACCACAATGGCCAGAGCTAACACCATCTGATGTCAGAAAGTTCTTCCAGGTTTCTCCCATAGGTGCAGTGTTTTAAGGGCTCAGGCCATCCTCCACTGTCTTCCCAGGAAATCAACAAGCAAATGGATCACAAGTGGAACAGCCAGGGCACAAAGTGGTGCCCACAGGGAATGCCAGTGCACACCATTGGACTATTACGCTGCTGAGACACTGTGCAGAGTCTTCTCTCCCTCTTTGAGCTCCCAAGACAGTTCTAGGGCAAGCTTCAAGGTCAGCCCCAGAGGGGCAGACCTGTGGGACAGCAATCTACTTGCAGCTTGGGACACCCTGAACCTCCCTTCTGTAGGCTTGGGCTCCACTCCTGGCTGCCATCCTGAGTCCACCTTTTTGTTCGTGCATGCCATGGCAGGGCAGCAGGTGATGACTCAAGGATAGGTGTCCCTGCGACCCCCAGATTAAACCTGCAGGAACTTTTAGGCTGCTGGATTCCACGTGTGTCAGCCTCAGCCAGTGCACACACGGGAGACATGAATCAGTGCAGAGAAGATGGTGTGTCTTTCTGTGTCTGCCTCACAAAGCAAAAAACATTTGACCATTCAATGTTTTTGTGTTTTCAACACAAGTGAAAGGCCTTGTGTGATGATTCCATTGACTAATCCTTCCCTTATAAATGCTCAGATCCCGTATGGGTGTCACTTTGTGTCCTGGCTATTCCACTTCCCTTCCAACTCCCTGCTTGTAGCTTGGGAAAGCAGCAGAGGATGGTTTAAGTCCTTGGCAGCCTTTACCCTCATGGCAGACCAGGAAGAAGCTTCTGGATATCGGATTTGAATCAGCTCAGTTCTGTCCATTGTAGCCAATTTGGAATAAACCTGCAGATGGAAGATCTCTCTACTTCTCCTTCTCTGTAAATCTGCCCTTCCAGTAAATGTCAATAAATACTAAGTCAAATAAATAAATAAATATCAATCAAACAAAGTATAAGATCTTGTTAAGATATCAGGAATTAAAGTTGAGCTGGCCTTGTGCCTGGCATCCCATTTGGCTGATGGTTGGTTTCTCAGTACCCGACTTAAGATCGAGGTCCCCTCTCATATCCTGGTAAAGCAGAACATGAGTCAAGTCCTTGGGCTCCTGTACCCATGTGGGAGACACAGAGGAAGCTCCTGCATCCAGTGTGGCTCAGCCTTGGCCATGTAGCCATCTGGTGAGTGAACTAACAGATGGAAGATCTCTTGATGTTCCTGATTTCCAATCAAGGAATTACAAAAATACACAAACAAAACAACAACAACAACAACATCAACAACAGCAACAACAACAAACCCCAAAGAGGATCAAAAGCATGAGTTTAGAACTAGATTGGCATCCTAATGAGTGTCTTGTTGATCATTGAGAGCTGGTGATGATTTGTGAGCAAGTAATTGATCTCTGCTTTGGAAGAATGTTCTCATAAGAATCAGGCAACAGGAGAAGATGAGGTGGCATAGTGACCTACTGATCTGCCTCCAAGTGCTGGCATTTTCTGTGGCAAGGTCATATTGTCCTGGCTGTTCCATTTATATTCCAGATCTCTGCTTGTGGCCACAGAAAGCAGTTAAGTTTGCCCCAAAGCCTTGGCAGCTGTAAGGGAATTGGAGCTGGAAGAATTTCCTTGCTTCTGATGGGCTCTGCTTAGGTCATGGTTGTCATCTGGGCAGGGAGACTCCTCCTCTCTGTAAACCTGCCTCATAAGAATAACACAGTCTGTTCAAATACAATCCTACAAATATAGGTGCTGGGATCTAAGTCCAGGTGGGGAGAGCTTGGAAGACACAAGTGAACAATGACAACTGGGGAACAGAACCTGCACGTGCCATGGGGAGGCGACTGAAGATGTGTGCAGTGTGCGAAAGTCCTGCCTAAGTGACAAGACTATAGAATGAGCAGGAATAGCAGCCAACTTGATGGATCATTTGGGATGCAGAGATTCTCTGAGGTATGCAAATGAGTCCACAAAGCTGTCCTGAGGCCAGTGCTGTGGTGAAGCTGCTGCTGTCCATGATGCCTTTCCCTAAGGGCTGAAGGGTTGAGCCACTTCTGCTCCTATTCCCATCCAGCTCCCTGTTATTGACCCTGGAAAAGCTGCTGTGGGTGGTCCCAGTGTGTGGTGCTGCGCTGACAGGCACAGGGAAAGAGAACAGGGCAGGAGCCCCAGATAGGGGTGGAAAAGTGAGCAGGGGGACTTGCTGGTCACTAGGGCCCCCTATTTGGACACATCAAAGGCCACAGGGTGTTTGGCATCCATGACACACACATTGGCCAGACACAGCAGAATGCAAGGACCGCTGCCAGAGGCCTATGTGGACTCAGGCGGCTTGGAAGGTCCTTAGCAGCATGTGCTCCTTGCAGGTGGCGCCAACAATGGTGACAAAGCATTTGGTGGCCTTGGGCTTTGACAGGGGCCAGGGCTACACACCCACCAGGAGAAGGCAGCTGGGGCTGCAGGCAGCCACTGGCATAGTGCATGTATGCATATTTGGTGTCACTGATGGCGTCTTCCAAGAGAAGGAGGTATGCCAGGCCTTGGTTGCTGCACAATGAGGCAAGCCACTTCCCTGCCCTGATTGGTGGTTCAGGGGATAGGTCCCCTTCCTCCCAGTATCTGTGTAGGCAGGGTCGCAGGTTGGGAGGGAGCTGCAAGCAGGGGCAGGGGAATTGAGATGACATTCCTTGGTGAGGGGGCACCTGCCTTACTTTGGATGGACCCTGTGGGGACACAGCTGCTGTCTGGAAGCCTTGTCCAAGCCAATCTTCCCTCCCCTCACCTGCATTCCCTTCA
Source organism: Ochotona curzoniae (assembly GCF_017591425.1). Classification (NCBI taxonomy): domain Eukaryota; kingdom Metazoa; phylum Chordata; class Mammalia; order Lagomorpha; family Ochotonidae; genus Ochotona; species Ochotona curzoniae. The sequence continues at coordinate 74,357 of NW_024466561.1, read as the reverse complement.
ACCTTCCATGAGCTCTGCTGGCTTTTGTCTCTGTTATCTTTGATTTGATTCTCTTTTCCCCAGGATTGGTTTCTTTTCATTGAAGGGTCGATTAACAGAGAGACAGAGATACAGAGAGGATCTTGTGTCTGCTGGTTCACTCCTCGAGGGCTACGATGGCTGGAGTTGAGCTGATCTGAAGCCAGGAGCCAAGAGCTGCTTTGGAGTGTCCCATGTGGCTGCAGGCTCTCAAGAGCCTGAGTCATCCTTGATTGTGTTCCCAGAACATAAGCAGGGAGCTGGATGGGAATTGTAGTGTAGAGACATTAATTAGTGCTTCTTTGGAATCCCGGCTGCTTGAAGTTGAAGGCTTCCTTACCATGCTACCCCACCAGGCCTAATGCCTTTATTTTTATAGGTCCACAGATTGGGATGATTGTTGGAGAATATATCCTGCAGTGTTATTCAGCCTTTCTTGTTTTCATATTTTGCTTTTGCCCATACCTGTGGTGGTGGTGACTGGCCAAGCTGTGGGTGGTGACTGGCCATGCTAGGCATGACCAGAGAACTAACCAACACTTATGGGTTAGGAATAGGCTGTCCTGGTCCAGGCTGCAGCATCCACATGTGACCCAAGAATGGAGTGTAGGATTGACAGGAACACAACATTCACCAGTGCACACAAAGTTGGAGATGAAGGGGGCGGACTACTCTGGGTAGGGGCTTATAATCTGCTGGCACACATGAGGTCTGGGAATGGACCTGGTGGGGGAGCTTGGGATATTCCCCTACTGGACTGAAACTCTTACTGGTGAGCACATACCTGCACTTGTTGACAGGTATGTGGGCTGACTTAGGTTGTGAACTGAGCAGGGCCAGGATAAGCCGTAGCACATTGGCATGTGCAGGAGCCAGGTTGTGATTTGGGCCAGGTTGGGCTAGGCTATCACACCCTCCAGTTTGAATGGGAGCTGGGGATGAGGGCAGGCTGGGAAGACTTATGCTGAAGCACCCACTCCCAGGAGTTGGGGATGGGAGTGGGCTGGGCAGGCCAGGCTTCAGAATCCAATGACAAGGGTGAGAGCAAATCTTGGTATGAGTAAGATTTGTGGCTTGGAGTAGGTCTGGTAGAAAAGATGAGGGGTCCCCCTGCCGGCTGCAATTCCCACTGGTCAGTGCAAGAGCTAGGAACATGGGTGAACTAGGCTGAACCAAGCTACAATATCCCTGGGCATGTGTGTAGGTTGGGTCTGGGAGTGTGTTAGATTAAGCTAGGCTCCAATACCTGCTGGGGTTCAGGAGGGCCAGAGTATGGGATGGGCTGAGCTAGTTTGTGGCACCCCTGATCCACATAAGAGCCAGCTCTGGGGGTGGGCCAGGCAGGGCTGGCTGTATTCACATAAGAGCCAGAACAGGTGTGTCTGGCAAGGCTGTAGTGAATCTTTGGAGTAGTAGTGGGGGCACGTCTGGCTAAGCCAAATACCTATTAGTGTGTTCGAGAACCAGGAATGTGAACTGATCTGACAGAGGAGCTTGGGAAACTCCCCTGTTATGACACAGTCTCAGCTGGTAAGTGTGAGAACCAAAGCTGTGAGCAGTCCAGGCAAGGCTGACTTACATTACCCACCAGCATACAAGTAGGTCAGGTTTAGGGGCGGGCCAAAATTGGGGTCTGCATCACCCACTGGCAGGTGTGAGGGTCAGGATGAGGTACAGGTCAGGCTGGGTTGCAATGCAATGCCCACCAATTCACATACGGGCTAGGACTGGGGGCTGCAGGCCTGGACTAGGCTGAAGCACCACCCAGCATGGACTGGGGGCAGGTGGACAAAGCCAGGCTGCAACACCTGCCAGTGAATGCCCAGACAAGAGGAGCCACGTCAGATTGGGTTGCAATACCCATCGACACACACAATGCCCTAGTCCAGAAGCAAATGTGCAGGGAATGCTGTTAGAACTGGGACTGGGCATAAACCAAACTGGACAAGGTTGTACAAACCATCATCCTGACTCTGAGCTGGGGTTGGGGGAGGCCCAGGCTAGTCAGCACCATTGCATCTTCTGGTATTGGCAAGGGCCAGAGTAAGTGCCAGCTGGTTGGTCTTCGTCACGGCATCCAATAGCAACTGCCAGAACTGGGTACAAGTCATGTCAGACTGGACCACAGTACTCCCTGGAAAGTATAAGATCTAGGATTGGGATTGGGCCTAATAGGTAAACTGTGGACACTCATCTGCTGTACTGCAGCTCCTGCAGGTGTGCATGAGAGCCTGGACAAGTCAGCAGCAACTGTCTGCATATGTGTGGACTGAGTCATGGGGTGGGGTTGGCCAAGCTAAGCTGCAATACCCATAGTTGTATACAGGAGCCTGTGCAATGTGTAATAAATCAGACTAATCGGCTGTACATACTGGCATGTTAAGGAACCAGGGCTGGGGGTGGGCCTGGTGGGTGTTATTGGGGGTCCCCCTAAGGAGCTGAGTTCCCACCGTTGTGCACAAGGGCCAGCTCTGTGGTACACTGGTGTGAGCTGGGCCACAGCATCCATCAGTTTGTATGAGACCTGGAGCTGGGGACAGAACAGACCAGGCAATTACAATCACCAGTGTGTGCAGGTGCATATGAGCGACAACTGAACTAGATCCTGTGCTGGTTGGCACATGCAACCGTCAGGCCTGGAGTCACCTTAGGAGAGCTTTCTCAGGAGAATCTCCAACTGTACCAGTGGACTCAGAAGTCCGGCCACAGGGAGAATCATGTAATTCGTGACCTCACCTTTGTATGTATTTATTTGTACTAGAGTTCCTTGATTGCTGATTCCTGTGTAATGAACAGCATGCCCAGGTGCATGGGGGGACATACTGGCCAGCTCATTTGGGCCTGCAGGGGATATGGAGTGCCATGTAAGGAAATGGAGAGCAAAACAAGTCAGACAACTCTCCTGGGAGCTGTCTGGGTGAGTGGATGCACTAGGGTAGACTCTGTCAACCAACGGACCTTGGAAGGATTTCCTCAACCTTGGAGCAGTGAAGCCAACAACAGCATCTTGGGACTATCAAAACCACCCAAGCAACCAAGCAACACCCTTGGAACATTCTTTTCCACATTGACAACTGACCATTGTGCCTTTACTTTAGCATAATCAGTTGGAAATGAGGACATAAAGTGAAAACAAGTGGAGTAAGTTAATTTTATTTTGTGATGCAAGTCCCCAGCACGTGGGTGAAGGGCAACCTTTTTCTCCTGGACTTGGGGTTGGTGACACCGACATTGTTTCCCTCTAAATTCACCCTCACCCTCTGCCCTGGTCTCACCGGCCCCAGCAGGGACAGTCCCTGGCGACAACTAGACAGCGTCCACCAGATGGCGGCGCCTGGTCCCCAAAGGCCAGGTCAGCCAAGGTCCTGACCCATGCTCCTCAGATCCAAGCCCAGAGCGTGAATCCGTAAAGCCTGTGGGCCAGCGTGGGCACCGGGACACTGTCTCTCAGTGTGAGGACCTCTCTGTGAGGAACGTCCAGAGCCGCCAAGTGGTCCACCCTGCCTGAGCTCAAAGTTTCAGCTGAGATGCCAGTAACCAAAACCTATCCAGTAGCATCCAAGGAGAGGGAGAGGAGGGCTTGAGTGCTGATCACGCACCTGGCCAGTGAGGGGCAGGCAAGGACCGAACCCACAGGTTTGGGCAAGAAAACAGCAGCACCAGGGGCAACATGCCCTGCGTGCCCTGGATGGCTCTGTGCTTGGAGAGGCTCCTGCCAGACACCTGGGCTGTTCCACTGCTAGGGACTCTGCAGCCAGGAAAGCCATTCCTGCCGCCACCTGAACCCATAGTCCAGTAGGTGTCCAAAGAATGGAGGTAGTGCAAACCCTCTCACCCCAAACCAGGCAAGAGAGGCTGCACTGGCACCCTTGCCCTCGATGCAGCCGTGTTCCTGCTGCCCACGCCCTGGCCAAGTGCGTTAGTTACACTGCAGGACAGTGACAGTGGCCTGCCCGCCTCTACTCCTCCTCACCACGGGCAGCTCCATGGAGTGAGGACCCCAGGTCTAACGCAGTGATGCGTGCCACTGTGTCACAAGGCAAGGCATGAACTGCCACGCCTGTGAGCACTCTGGGCTCGCGGGCACCCTTAGTCTCAGCTTATGTGGCTGGAACAGGGCAGGAACTTACTGGGAGAACAAAAGCATGACTATGGACAGCTCAGAGTCCAGGGCCATCTCCACTGTGTCCTGGAATCCAGTGCCCGTGGCCTGGAGCCCCAACAGCTGCCTCTCTTCCAGGCGCAGGTCTGCGCTGGTGCCCTGCTGTTATGCGGCAGGGGCTGCGTCTTGGCTGGTCAGTTGCGCAATGGCAAATCCGAGAGACGAGGGCCAAGATGGGGTGGCCATCGGTGTATTTGGCAATAGTGGAGTCGCTGTGGTGGAGCTGACTTGGGCGGCCTGAGGAGTGCAAGAGATAGAGAATTTACCCTTGTGAGACCATGAGAGGCCAGGGGCCTACAGCAAAGCAGCAGGGTGGGTGTGTCAGCCAGCAGCAGCCTGCCTCCTGTCCCTGGGCCTGCTGCTGCACAGGGCTGTGGGCTTGGCTGTGAGGAGACAGGGAAGCAGGTGTTCAGGCGCCAGCCTTGGAGGGCGGGGGTGTGGACCTGCACCTAGAGCTGACAACAGTAAGCTGCCCAGGACCACCGCCACGCCTCCTCTAGTCCTCGACTCAACCTGCTGAGCCTCACTTTCGTGCTGGACAGAAATAATCGAAAGCTTACCTCACTGTGCCACAGCACCAGCGCCTTAGGCCCCACATATTAATCAACCATTCATAAGAGACTGATTGTTTATAATCACCTGAGATGGTCAATGTCCCTTTTATCACTGTTATTGGTACTGCCCATAAATAATGAAGATCTATCCTCATTGTACCTACATTAGGGATCTGGGATACAAGAATGAACTCACAACAAAATGACTGACAGTCTCCCACATGGTTGAGAGACACTCCAGCGACAGCATGTTGGACTTGGAAAAATTCAGGACAGACACCCATTGTGAAACTAGAGGGGAGAACACAGCTGGGGGTAGGGAACCTAGGGGAAGGTGGAAGGGATACCCAGCGCCAACTAAAGTACCAAAAGATAATAGTAAAAAAAGAAAGTGTTGGACATGTCTAGGCAATGGGATGATGCACTGTCTGACATTGTCTGTACCAGCAATATTGGGGCACACAAACAGCAGACTTGTAACTGCTTATGAAAGAAGGTACTATTATGACAGCACAGGGAATATCAGTCTAGGGGTGAGGATTGGTGGGAGGGAATCCCAGACTATACAGAATTGCACCATAAAATTCAAACTTTACAATTAAAAAAAAATTGTGGTACATCTACTTTACAGAAATCTACTCAGCCATTAAAAAGAATGAAATTTGCAACAAGAAGGTCCCAACTAGAGACCATCATGCTCAGTGAAAATCAATCCCGAAAGGACAAATATGTTCTCTCTGATATAAAGCAGCCCTCACACAAACTGGAAGATCAACAACCCTTGCCAAACTGTGCTTGCTGCAACATGTGTTTTGATGTTTTTGTTTTTATTTTTGTTTCTTCCAAACTGTTTCTTTTCTGTTATCAAATTTTTCACAGACTCATAGATCACACAGTAACATACTTTTGTGTTTTCTTTTTTATTTCCTCATCAATGCTTTGCTTAACAGTCACAGGGTGTTTTAACTCCATGGTGCTGTAATTTTTTCTTTTAACTTCATTCCTTTGTTTGAATTTTTTCATGGCTTCTCATTTGATGGAAATTATAGTGATGGTGTAATGGAGACTATCATATCCAGATGTGAAAAAACAATGCAGTATGTAGCTCTATTTCCAAATCAAAGATAAACTCCGGTTGAAACTTTTGGATATATTTTGACAATAGGATTCAGGACTGTCTTGCATAGTTTGTATCAGCAGTGTCAGGGCACACTTAAATAACAGACTGATAGACATATGACTGCTTTTGAAGACCTATAATGTTGTAACAATATGGGGAAAATCATTTGGGGGTTGGAAATTTAGGGGAGGGGATAGTGTAATTCCAGATCCTATGCAACTGGACCATAAAATTTAAAAATGATAATAAAAAATAAAAAATAAATGACAGCTTAACCTGCTATGAAATAGTGCCAGTCATTCTATCCTCTCTATGATGGAGCCTGCTTCCTCTTCTAAGTTTCCCTGCTTCCAGACTTTTATCTCCACTGATATACAAGAATTTACCAACTTCCATGACATTAATGCCTACCCGTAGGATGAAGTACAGTGACACACCATTAGAATGCATTAGAAAGTATTGGTAAAATGTATGCAGTGCAGCACTCATCAGTGTTCTCAAGAGCACAGATTTTTGTACAGACATATACTGCAATCTTCACATTCTTGAGCTTCACCAGTTTTCTACCACTAAATGTAAGCATTATCTCTTACAGCTTCTGAGTAATTTAGATTGAAGAATGAATCTCTTTATCATCTGTATTTGAATGTCAGTGGGCTGACCCTGAGGTCAATGAATAGGGAAAAGGTGCAGATTTTAACTGTGGGAAGAGATGTAAAAAATAGGGGAGAATCTGTGGTCCTCTGGCACAGCTGGAGATAAGTGTCAATGTCAAGCTTATGAAAGAACAGAGACTCTGGAACAGCACGGAATATACAGCTACATAGCACCCCAGAGGACCAGATATCACTGCTGCTGGTGGCTCATGGATAGGCTATCTTCATGGCAGGGTGAGAATGGTCTTCAGAAATCTGTTCCACTGCTGAGCTTATCTGGGGACCAAATCTCCATTGATTTTAAATCCAGAAAGAGGTGTTGGCAGGAGTGAGGTGCTTACTTAACCTTGTGTTATGTTGTAATAAATTTAACCAAGAGTGTGAGTGATCCCTATAATAAAAATTACAACACATAAAGAAAAAATTAGAAGAGGCCACAAAAAGATGGAGGGATCATCAATGTTAATAACTTGGAAGAATTTACACAATCAAAATGTACATACTATCCAAAGCAAGTTAAAGAGTCAATGCAATCTCCATCAAAGTACCAATGATATTCTTCTCATATCTGGAAAAACAACACTGGAATTCATACAGAAAAAAAGACATTCTGAATCTCTAGGGTAACAGCGAAGAATAAAAGCAAAGCTAGAGGCAGCATACTACCAAACTTCACTACATACATATGCGTGGCAGTTATACTAAAAAAGCCTGTTATAAAAAGTAGACATATAGGAAAATGGAGCAGAATACAAAAACCAGGACTTATTTCCCACATCTACACTCAGCTACTCTTTGACAAACAAGCTAGAACCATTCCCCAGAGAAAGACTGGTCTCGTTACCAAATTCCATTGGGAAAGTTGGATCTCTGTGTGTAGAGGTATGGAACAAGATGCCTTCTTTATGTCTTATAATTAACTCACAGTGGATTAAACATAGAAAGCTAAGACCTGATAATATCAGATTACTGGAAAAAAAAGACATTGGGGAAAATCTGCTATAAATTGGAAAAGACATAGACTTTTTGGAATAGGCTGCAGAATCATGGCAACAAAACCAAAAATGGATGTGATTATATCAGGCAAAGAATTTTTTCTGAGAAAGGGAGATACCCAATAAGGTGACCAACAGGGGATGAACGTTTTCAAGTTGTGCAACTAATACATGATTGATCTAGGATCTATCAAGAGCTCAAGAAACTCAACAACAGAGATAGTTCAGTTAAGAAGTGGGGAAAGGACATAAGAAGGTATCTTTTTTGGGAGGTTGAAATTCAAATGGCCAAGAGATATGGAGAATTGTTCAAGTACACTAACACTTAGGGACATGCAAATGAAATGAGGTTTTACCTCACTTCGATTAGAATGCCTATTATCCCCAAATCAAAAAATAAATGTTGGTAAATGTCTGTGGAAAAAAAAGTCCTGTCTCTACTGTTGGTGGGAATAGAAACTAGTAAAACCACTATGGAAGACTGTTAATATTTCTCAGGAAATATGGGTCAACAACATGACTCCTAGAAATTTACCCAAAGAAAATGATATCAGCATGTGAAAGACTCATTTGTATTCTCACGTAGATTGGTTCAATTCACAATTGGAAGGTGTCTGTCAAAGTGAATTAAGAAAATGTGTTACATATACAGAATTGAACACTACTCATCCATAAAAGGGTTAAATTCTGCTTTTTGCAATAAAATGGGTGAAAGTGAAGACCATTATACTTAGTAAAGTAAGCTAACCACAGAAGGACAAATATCATCCCTTTTCTCTGGTACATGTTAGTTCATGAAAAACAGAAAAATATATAACAAAAAAACTAACATCTTATAATTGAATTATTTTTGTAGCCTATATCTAGATTCCTGTGTAATGATTGTGTTTCTACTTTATGCATATTGAATGTTATAAACTGTGTTTATAAATAAATGGAAATTCTATGATTAAAAATCTTGAAGGAGGAAAGAAAGGAAGTAAGGAAGATTGAGCAAGGGAAAATAGGAGGTAACTATGATTATCTTCCTACAATTATGTCTATGAAATACATGAAATATGTCTATTATGTTAAAACATAACAAAGCATAGCACCTAAAATTACATTAAGTGGACAATACTTAATGATAAGAAATAACTTTGTTGCTGAAAAATAAGAAATGCTAAATGCTTATAAAATAAATGTTTTTAACCCTATAGAATATCATGTAATCATCTTAAAGGTGTACATTTGTACATATTAGTCAAATGTTTAATTAAAAAGTTAAAAAGCAAATTTAAACCATCAGCATTGATTATCAGAATGATGGTTTCTCTATATTTTTGTGAAAAATGTCATTATTCTTTAGGACTGTGGGAAATCCATGTTTGCCTCAGATTTATGTGAAGTAAAATATTGCTTCCTGCACTTTATAAGACATAGCCACTGGTAAAGACTTATTAGAAAAGTTTTAAAAGCACAGACTGTCAAAGTAAAAAAAAAAAAAGGGACTACATCAAACCAAGAAGTTTCAGTACAGCAAAGGGAAATGATCAACAAAGTGAAGAAGCAACAAGCAGAATGGTAGAAGAACTTTGCACACTACACGACAGATAGGGGGTAATATCCAGGATTTAGAAATAGCTTCAGAAACTTAATGACAGCATAACAACCCTGTGAAGGAAAGGGTAAAGGAAATGAACAGACACTTTTCAAAAGAGCAAATTCAAATGACTAATGGACATATGAAAAAAGGTTTTGGCTTGCATTGGAGAAACAGAAATAAAAACTACATTGAGACTCCACCCACCTTCAGTGAGATTGACATACATTCAAAACTACTAAAACATCTGCTGCTGTGGATGTGGGGAGAAAAGTACTCTACTTCACTGTCGGTGGGAGTGCAGGCTCGCATACCTGCTATGGAAGTCAGCAGGCAGAGAGGTAAGACAACTGAAAATTGATCTACCATACAACCCAGCTAGCCCACTTCTGGGAATATATTCAAAGGAACTGAAATATACATATGAGAAAGTGACCTGTAATCCTATATTTACAAATGCACAATATATAATATTGAAAATATAGAAATAATCCTGATGCCCACTGAAAGATGAATGAATAAAGAAAGTGTGGTACTACTCACCCATCAAGAATAAAATTTGCGAGTCCAGCATGATAGCCTAGCTGCTAAAGTATTCGCCTTGCATATGCCGGGATCTCGTACTGGTGCCAGTTCTAATCCCAGCAGCCCTGCTTCCATAAATTCCCTGCTTGTGTCCTGGGAAAGCAGTTGAGAATGGCCCTGAACATTGGGACCCTGCACCTGCGTAAGAGACCTGGAAGAAGCTCCTGGCTCCTGACTTTGGATGGGCTCATTGTGGTCACTTGGGGAGTGAATCAGCAGACAGAAGATCTTCCTCTCTGTTTCTCCTCCTCTCTGTATATCTGACTTTGCAATAAAAATAAATAAATCTTAAAAAACCACAAATTCTGTTATTTGCAGCAGAATGGTTCCAATTAGAGACCAATTTATGCTCAGTGAAAAAAGTCAATCCCCCAAAGGCAGATGTCATACATTCTCTCTGATAAAAGGCAACCTTCATGCAAAATAAAAGATCAATGGATAGGTCAACATATACGTACATATTTTTCTAGAGGAACTGTTTCAAGGAAATTGGCATACCAAGAATTGAAGATACAGTGAAGTATTCATAAATACTCCAAAATAAAAACAAGACTCCCAACAAAACTGTAAAATGTAACTCAACAATAGTTTGCTTGGCTTTCTACCATTGTTATACCTCTGATGTCATGATATGCTTAAATCGAAGAGTGATGGCTTTGTTACTGTTAATGATAAGAAAAGCAGTCTAGCAAATGGACTGTGATTTATTCAAACCAACGTACCTCACTGCATAACCATTCCACATACCTCTGGAAGATTAGAACATGTCTTTATCTTGCTTGAACGAGCAAAATATCATATATTTCACTTCCTAGAAATTATACTAGAACTTTTTGGATGCTTGGAACCTCAGAGAGGATTGAGGGGAAAGGAGAGTAGGTCATGAAGCTCAGCTGGAGTAGAGATTCAAGCAGCATTGCCTTCCGATGGGCCAGCACATTCCTGCTGATAGCCACACAATGTGCCTCACTGATTCAAAAAATGCACAAGTGAGAGAAAAGCGCATTGTGGGCAAGAATATGACTGGTGTGTTTCAGAGGTGGCACTGACACTGGAACAGAGTGGTAAAGGCAGGATACTGTCAGAGAAGAAGTGAGCGCAGATTGTAGGGCTCTGAACATATTCCGAGAATCTTCCATTTTTTTCCATCTGAGTATGGGAGATATAACATATGTCTGAAAGGTCCACATCTTCATCTTTATTTAAAATATTTCGTGGAAGTAAAGGAACAGAGAACGAGTCTATAAGATTCTAGTTCAGAAGTTGTGGGAACCATGCAGGTGAAAGAAGATAATTGTTTAGACAGGAGAGGATCAGGAAAGATGCCGAGCAGTAACCCAGGTCTGAGTATATTTGAAAGGGACACACAGTCTTGATTTGCTATAGATTAAATATGGGGTAAGAGCATTAGGAAGCCAAACACACAAACAAGTAATTGAGGTTGAGTTGCTGGTTTTTTGAAAGTTTTTCCTTTTTTTTATTATCATTATTTTATGATAAAGTTCCATAAGCTCCGGGATATTTCCCTGACCCCTCTCCAAATCCCCTCCCCTTACCCACTGAGTTCCCCCATATTATTACAATAGTAGAGTTCTTCATAGACAGTCATATGTCAATCATTGTGGGCTTGAATAAAGGCAGAGGGACCAGCATCCTATTGTCAAGATATATTTAATAGTTTCACTGTGAGTTCATCTTTGGTCTGGAAATAAAGATGCATACTGCATTGTATCTTCACATCTGGATATGATAGTCTCCATGACACAGTTACTGTACATCCCCATAAATGAAAATCCACAAACAAAATAAACAACAGGAAGGAAAAAAGAAATTAATACCATGAAGTTAAATTACATGCTATTGAATCAAATAAAGCCAATCTTAAACAATAGCAGATATTAAAATACAACAAAAGGCAATGGTAATCAAAATAGTCTGGTGTTGGTACAAAAACAGAATGGAGCAGTATAGAAACTTCTGAAATGAACCCTCACATCCACAGCCAATGTATCTTCTACAAAAGAACTGTAAAAATAATCCAGACAAAAAGGATTGTCTCTTTAACAAATGCTACTGGAATTGGATGTCAATTTGCAGAAGTAAGAAACATGACTGTCAACTTCTACATTACACAAAAATCATCTCTAGATGGATTAAGGACAGAAACCATCAAATTATTACAGGAAGACATAGGGAATACACTATAAGGAATAGACATAGGCAAACATTTATTGGAAAAGACACCAAAGCACAGAGAATCACAGTCAAACTAAACAAAGAAGAATACATCAAACTAGTAAGCTTCTGTTCAGCAAAGTAAAAGGTAAACAAAATGAGGATGCCATGAACAGGATAGAAAAATTTGCACACTACCCAACAGATAGATGACTAATATCCAAGTTCTACAATGAGCTCCAGAAACTCAAAAAATAGTAAAATAAACAAACCAGTTAAGAAATCAGAAATGGACATGAGCAGATATTTTTCCAAAGAAGGAATTCAAATAGCTAATAGTCACATGAAAAAAGCTCAGATTCCCTAGCTTTTATGGAAATGCAAATTAAAACTACAAGAGGTTCCAACTAACTCCAGTGAGAATGGCCTACATATAGAAATCAACTAACAAAACCTCTTGATGAAAGGGTATGAAAGAGGTATACTACTCCAATCTGTGTGGCAATTTAAACTAGTACTACTGTGGAAGTCAGTACAGAAAGTTCCCAGGCAACTGAAAATTGATCTAACATATGAGCCAGGCTTCAAACTTCTGGGACTTAATCCAAAGAAATGAAATCTGCATCTGGTTGGAAACCCTGCAACCCTATATTTATAGGAACCCAATTGATTGTAGCAAAGCCATGGGATGTTCGCAGATGCCTGTTAACAGAGGAATAAATAAAGAAAAGTGGTACATCTACTTTTACTGCTACTCAGTCATAGAAGGAGTATCTTAATGAACTAAGCCTTTCCCAAAAGGGCAATTTTACAAACACACACACACACACACACACACACACACAACTGTTCAAGGGATATGGTAACAGTTGGAACTACTCATTATCTTTCTTTATTTCTGAATAAAAAGCTCCCAATAAAATGTTTAAATTGACCTCTAAATATGATACTAGGTTTTCTACCTTTGCCTGTACTTATAATTACATGATGCATTTAAATATCAGAAAATTAAGTTTTTACCATGTACTAAAGAAATACAGTAATATGAGAATATGTGAAAAATGGCAGAAGGGGAAAATGGAGAGGAAGGAAGGAAAGAAGGGAAGAGAAAAACAGATAAAAATTAAAATCTGTATGGACAAAATTGTTTCAGATTAAAATATAAACATATAAAAACACAAACACTAGCTGTTTGCACACTAATGATGAATTTATAGAAGGACTAATGAAATCAATCCCATTAACAATAGTCAGAAAAAGTAAATATCTAGTAACAAATTTAAACAAAGAAGTGAAAGAATTCTAAAATGAAATTATAAAAATTTAAAGGATGAAATATCAATGATACCAAAACAGAAAGGTAATCCTTGATCATTGATTGAAAATTTCAATATCTTTATATTTCACTACATAATGTAATTTAGATTCAATGCTATCTGTATTAAAACATCAATGACATTGTTGACAGAATTGGAAGAATCTATGCAAAACACATTAGAATTATAAAAGAATCAGAATAATCAAAGTGATCCTGAACTAAAAAAGTGAAGCTGGAGGCATCCTGATTCTTGACTAGTGACAGTAACTAAAATAGCCTGAGGAGTGTGTGTGTGTGTGTACATGAAAGCACCCAGAAACATCTGCAAAAAATGAAGGAAGGACTACATTTGCAGAAGTCTGACGCACACAAATTTCAGGGAGAAAATGATGGAAAATGGTGGAAGATCCATGGAACAGGAGGGCAAAGCTTGGTTGTGTAGCTTGTGGTCAGTTATGTGGGGCTTCCAAAGGCAATATGAGCTGCAGCTCATCACCAACTCAACTAGAAATCACTGCACCATGGTTCACGGAAGAAGCTGAGGAGCATAATGCAATCAGGTAGCTGGAGACATTGTCTGGCATAGAATCACTGCGGCCACAATGAATCCAGTTCCACAGATGCCATAGCAAGGGAAAGCTATTGGTTGGTAGCTGTGCAGAAATAACATGCTACTTTCTCATATTATCCTACAGAGTGACCAAACTGGCAATAAGTAGTCACCATTTTAGTAGTGTCCCTGTCCTGTGGCTATGAGACTATGGCATACATTTGATCCTTTGCAATAGTGGTTCTGTTGAAAAGATAAGTCCATTTCACTCTGAGTTGGGGAAGGTTGCCTAACGTAGATGGAAAATACAAAGCCATTCTTTGAAGAATTTTGATGGGAGGTATAGTAGCAAAAGCTTTTAAGGCAAAGTACCCAAGGTAGCTGGAGCAGAAAAAAAATTGCTGTTTTGTGCAGCTGGAGCAGACACTTAGGGTTGAGGAAACTTCAGAATCCTGTGACTATGGGTGTTTCCTGCACAAAGACTATGAGAGTTCACTGATTATAAAATAGTGCATTGTGTGTAACTGAGTCTCCTTGCACACAGAGAACTGCACATTTTGTTTCATTCATGCACTGTGTGGATGGGAGTTGTAGCAACAGTGAGCCAAGCTCAAATACTGATCACTTGGAAAGAGAGGAGGTCAGGCTGCAATTGAGTAACAGTCATGAACATTGTCTCCCACATGCTGACAAAAGAAAATATTCGCCATTCTCAGCTTGAGTGTCACAGTAGACCCTACTCCAAACTTGAAAACAGACCACAGTATGCTGCCCATAGTTGGTACACACATCTAGATATTCACCAAAGGTACAATAATTACAGCAAGCCAGTGAAAAGACAGCAATAGATTTGGTTGCATGGGGGAGCAGAAGAGATATTTATGAGCTACAAGATAATTGGAAATTTTTCAGTCAGAAGAGAAAGAAAAAGAAATAAGAACATAAAGTCCAAGAATATTATGGGCTATTCAAATGACATACCATGTTTCAGATGTTTATGGAGGTGTAGAAAGAGAAAATGGAATAGAAAGTCTATTCTATATAATGGTAACTAAAAAGTACTCTAAGTTGGGGGAAAAAGGATATATAAAATTACAGGAAGCACACAGAACTCTTCAACTCCTAAACATATGGAGTGACTGGATAGATGAAAAACAAGAAACATCTATTTGATGCCTACAAGCAACAAATGTCACTAACAAAAAATACACAGGCTGAAAGTGAAAGATTTGAAAAAAAGATACTCCACATGAGAAAAAGGAAAATTGAATAGGATCAACCGTATTTATAATAGGAAAAAAGTTTAGGGGTCAGTGCATAGGCTCAACTGGCTAATCCTCTGTGTACAAAAGCCAGTACCCTGTATGAGCTCTGGCTCATGTTCTAGCTGCTCCACTTAGCCATCCATCTCCCTGTTTGTGCCCTGGGAAACAGTGGAGGACAGCCCAAAACCTTAGGAGAGACCCAGAAGAAGTTCCTGGCCCCTGGCTTTGAAGAAGCTTAGCTCCGGCCACTATGGCAACTTGGAGAGTAAGCCAACAGATAAAAGATATTTCTCTCTCTTTTCACTGTGAATCTGTCTCTTCAATTAGAATAAATATTAATAAAAATAGGCTTTAACATAAAATAGTTTAAAAAAGATGAAACAAGTGACTAAAGTGAGTCTATATGTACTTGATGCTGGAGCACCTGGCTATTTAATATAATGGGAGACATATAATATAATGGGAGACAAAGACTCTAATAAGTTAACCTCTGGTTATTTCAGTACTCCATTATCAAGAATGAGCAAATCAACGAGACAGAAAATCTAAAAGAACCAACAGAGCTAATCTATACTATGAATCAAATGGACATAATTTGTATCTATAGAACATTTCATCCATAGATGAAGAATACACACTCTTTTCACCAACTCATGAAATATACCCTAGAGTAGATCATATGCCAAACCATTAAGCAGCCTTAGAAAATTGTTAGAAAATGGAATTATACCATGTATCTTTTCTGATCAGCATCCAAAAAGATGGGAATCAGCAACTGTACAAAATATGCAAATATTTTGAAAAATATGACACTGAATCAAAATATCAATATAAATTTTAACATTACTGGAAATGAATAAATATGGCATAGGAAAATTTATGGGATGCATCAAAGATAGTATTAAGAGGAAAATTCAAATGAGGGATGACAAATTGGCCAACCAGAGAAGGCAGGTGTAACTGAGCATGCTTTGGGACAGGGACAGTCAGAGCAGAGAGCTGGAAAAGGAGGATCGTAGAGTGAGGTGACTAAATCTCCCTGGAGTCCACAAGAGGGAAGCAAAGTGAGAGCCAAACAGACAAGGAAAAACTGTTGAAAAACATCCAAAGTTGCAGCCAGCAGTCCAGGAGGGTGAGCACAGGCAAGCTGCTGGAAAGCACCCCAAGCTGCAGACAAAAGCCTGGTGAGTTTTGAAGCAATACAGAGAGAAAAGGCACAGGGAGACTCCCAGCAAGAGGCTCCTCAAAAAGACAATGGGAGGAAAAAAAAAAGCCCTTAGGAGAAAACACTGGTGAAGGAAGTGTCATTGGGGTAAGGGTGTCTAGGGAGTGAGCCATCTGAGAGAGGAACACACAGAAGGAGCCATGGGGCAGCAAGCATCTGGGGAGTGAGCCATTTGAGAGAGGGACATGCTAAGTGAGAATGGAATCTTCTCACACCTGAAGGGTCAGTGCCCTTAACCCCCTGGAGACTGGGACCACACAAGAGGGGAGCAAAAGATTCCTGGGGTGCAATCTGGATTGGGAAAATCCAACTATGAACCACAAAGAAACTTCAGGCACATTTACATTTATAAGCATTAGGACCCAGAGACCAAATAATAAAACAGGGTGCAGACCCACTGATGCACAGTGCAAGTGCCTGGTGGCATGCACTTTGTTTGCAGAGGCCTCATACAGCTAATCTGCTGAGGCTGCACACAAATGATCCATAGCTGCAGCTAACAAGCCAAGGGGAACCAGAGTCTCCAGCAGGTGCACAGTGGGTGTTCCTTAGATGAGAAAACCCATTGTGAGCCTCAGCTGGCTAGCATTGAGATGCACACTGAATAGCACAGGATGGTGCAGACCTGCACCACGTGGCTAAGCTCAAAGTCCCTGGGGGCTGAGAGCCTATGAGTCAGAGAGGAACTTTCCCCAGGAAGGCATAGAGCAAGTGTCCCAGCAGCCTCCCTGAGCACAGACACCTCAGAAAACACCAGCAAGACACCACAGGGGCATGCACATTGATAACAGTAACAAGAAAGCCCACAGATCTGAAGGGACATGGGGAAGGGCAACAGAAAAACAGGAAGCAACATAAATGAGGAAACTAGTTCCTCCCTCAAAATGAACAAATGTCCATAGCAATTACAAAGCTACAGGATGAAGATATAGGAACAAATCCAAATACCTAACACATATGAGAAAATGTTCAAGCTTCCTGGCAAGGGAAAACACTTGAGGTGCCACTAACTCCAGTGAAAATGGCCTACATACTGAAAAGCAACAACAGCTGTTGGCAAGGATGTGGAGAAAAAGGAACCCACTTCACTGCTGCTGGGATTGTGGGCTCATGCCGCCACTGTAGAAGTCTGTATGGGGATTACTCAAACAACTGAAAATCACTATTATATGACCCAGCAACCCAACTACTGGGAATATATCCAAAAGACCTCATCCATACACATAAGAAAACAACTTGCATCCTGTACTCATTGTAACACAAACAACAATTGTAAAAACATGGAAAAAGTGATAAGTGACCGGATAAAAAACTGTACATCTACTCTATTGAATAATACTCAGCTATTTAAAAGAATGAAATCCTATCTTTTTTCCCTTTTTTATTATATTTTTGACGATCTTTACATAGTGAATTAGGGTAAAAAGGTTCAAGGGCCACAGGAAAGTGGGTAAGACTATTATTTCCATATTGTTTCCTTCATGTTTAAAGGGGGGTATGAAGGGAGAAGGCCCACCCAATTTCCCACCCTCTCCAGGTCCTGGATGTAGGGTATGCTCTGAGGTTCTTGCTCAAGTGGTTTTGATAGTTCAACAGTTGGGAATCGCTGCCAATCTTGCCACTCCAAGCATGATGAGGTCGCCGAAGAATCCACTGATTGACATAGTCCATCATAGAGTCTCCCTTTGCCCCATATTTCGTTGCCAACATATAGCTGAGATGGTTGATTGACCTGTTCTGTCTTCTCTCTTTTCTTGGTTAGAGTTCAGAGTCCAGCATTTTGATTGGGGAGATCTCCAAAGAACCTTTGTCTGAGTTGTTCCCAGAACAGATTCTTGTATGTACTAGCAAGTACAGGGCCTGACTCAGTCCATCACCTTGATCAGCTGGTTGTTGCTATCACTGGATTCATTCTATTTTCAGTCCAAACTTCCACTGGAACCAATGGGTGTTGCAGTCCAGTCTGGTTTTGCCCAGCACATACTTGGCCCTGCATAAACAAATGGGAGCTACAGCCTAGTTGCAGCGACCAACAATAACCCCCACCAGCCCCCTATCCTGATTCCTGTGCTTGCCATTATGTGCATCAGACTTGTACAGTCTGTCCCACATCCCATTTCACCCCAGCCCCTTTCCTGGTTTTTGTGCCCTCCCATGGAAGTGGTAACCCAAGAGGGATGAGCCCACTATTTCCCTCCCAGGCCTCTCCCACTCCCGGATTATGCATTCTCCAGGGTGTTCTGTGGTTTGACTTGACAGAACTAGCCCCCAGTGCCAGCTACTGCCAGCTGAATTTGTTGCTAAGCCCAAACAACCCTCACCCACTCTAATTTTGTTTGCACCAGTAGGAATAATCAGCACAGCCTGGCTTTTCCCTGATCTAGTCCACATGAGGCACACAGGTGTTGTAGCCCTGCTTAGTCTGGTCTGCCCCCATCCCAGCTGATGTTCTCCAATGGGAGTAGCTGTCCAGCAAAGGAACCACCCCTTTTCCCCCTGCCGGCTTCACCCCCTTCCTTCCTGGTTCTCATGTGTGCTGGTTGGGCACTGTGGTCACATCTGGTACAGGCAACCTCACCTTGGCATTCCGTATTGTATAACAGATAAACGGTATGTGGGACAGATTGGGTCATTCTGGTGCACATACAGTCAAGCTTAGGAACCATGGCTTGGAGCGGGTCTGATGGGGGCTTTGGAATCACTCTAACTAGGCTGCAGTGCCTGATGGTGAAATGTGAGGATTGAGTGTGTGGTGAACAAGTTGGATTGGACTGCAGTATCCATTGGTTAATGCATGAGGTGGGACGGGAGACAGAACTGGCCCAGCGTTTCCAACTACCAGCGTCTGTGTAGGCTGACATGGGTGATGGACTAAGCTGGACTCCATATGATAAGCACACACAAGAGTCAGGTCTGGGATTGCCTCAAATAATGTCACTTTGGGGATACCCCATGACTAAACTGCTGGGCCCAGAACTCCAACCATGGGGAGAATGGTAGGATATGTGGTCTGACTGTGGAGTGCATGTGTCAGAACTGGACCTCCTCAGTGGCTAAGATGGAACAGTGGATGGCATACCGAGATGCACATGGAGGCTATGGCAATCATTTGGACCTGCAGAGGACATGTAGTATCATAGCAGTGGAAGGAGTGCAGAACAAATTGCTCAAACACCCCAGCCAACTGTTGACGACAAATAGGCAAATGAAGACTCTGGGGTAAACTGTGTCGTCAGATGAACCTTGGAAGGATTTCCTCATCCTTGAATCAGCAAGATTGATGGCATTTCAGAACTGTCAAAACCAGTTTGTCAAAACTGTCAAAACTGTGGAACCCTTGGAGCAGACCCCACATTAGAGACCCTAGGATGGCATCAGGTGGCTGTTCCCCATCCCCAGGTACTGGGGTAGTGGGGAGGCGGGTTACAACTTCGCCCCTAGAATTTCCTCTTATTTCAAACACAGGAGGAAGAAAGGGAAAACTGGAAAACAATTGTCTCATCAACACTGGCCTAGTCCTTGACCCTTCCCATTCTGGTCAACTATAACAACATAATCAAAAATCAAAAATCAAAAAAATTTTTAAATGTTGTATAAATACTTAATGGAATACTATTCAGCCATAAGAAATAATGAAATTCCATTTTTCCTAACAACATAAATGCAACTGGAAACTACCATTCTTAGTGTGATAGATCAACTCAGAGATGAATAATATATAAATTTTATGGTTTATTATAAGCAATATACCAAGTATCAAAAAGTGCAATTTATATAAGCAAAATCAATATTTTGAGATATTATTATTACTTATTACCTTGGTCTAACAGTTTCATTGGGAGTCCATCTTTGACTCAGGAGTAGAGATATTTATACATTGTCTCCCTGCCTCTTCCTCCTTTCCTTCCTTCCTTTTCAATAGTTAAACTAGTAATCCTTCCCAATTCTTTTGGCCATTTTCCATCACCTATTTCTTAATATGTTTATTGAGGTATAACTAACATACAAAGTAATTCACCCATTGGAAGAAATACTTACTGATAGCTCAATATGTATATAATATATGATATTATGTTATAATGGTATAAAATTATTACCTTCAAAAGATACTACACACTTTAGCTGTCATCATCCTTTCATGCCTTCCACCTCAACATCTAGCAATCACTATTTTGTTTTCTGTCTTTATAGATTGGCCTGTTAGGAGTATTTCATAAGAATGAATTTAACTTACTGTCTTTTGTATTGGGCTTCGGTCACTACATTCGTTCAAGGTTCACGTATGATGTGGCATGTACCAGTGCTCATTCATTTTGGAAGTTGAATGATAGTCAATGTAATAGATAAACCATGTTTGCTTATAAAAAGGTAAATTGATGGTCAAATGGATTTTCCCCAACTTTCTGCTATTGTGATGATCATGCATAATGCTGCTGTGAACACCAATACACAGTTGTTTGCAGACATATCTTCATTTATTTTTCTATATCCAAGGAATTGAATTGATTGATTGATGTTAACCCTACATTTAATCACTTAGGAGATTCAGAAGTATTTTTGAAAGTGACTGCCTCTGTTCATTTAAGGGGATGTATAGTAACTATGTAATGGAGACTATCATATCCAGATGTGAGGATACAATGCAGTATGCATCTCTACTTCCAAAGATGGACTCCCAATGAAACTGTTTACTGTATTTGACAATAGGATGCTGGGCTCTCTGCCATTGTCCATGCCCGCAATGATGGACATATGACTGTGTATGAAGAACTATACTATAATAAAGATATAGGGGAATTCAGTGAGGGGGAGGGAATTGGGGAGGGGATAAGAGAAAACTCAGGGCCTAGGGAACTGTATCATAAAATGATAATAATAAAAAGAAGTTGAAAAAGTTTTAAAAGTTACTTCCTCATTTTATGTTCCCAACACAATTGCATGAGTATTCTGATTTTTCCATTTCTTTATCCATATTTTATTTTTGCCTGATTTTCTAGTTACATTCATCTTAGTGCTATCTTAGCATGGTTTTGATTGCACTTCCCTGAATACTAATGACAGATACTAAGTGCTCAACATACATTTTTTAATTACAAAATTTATTTAAGTAATTTTAAAATGTATGCACAAATTTCAGAACTAAAACAGGTATGGAAAACTTCAGTAAACAATGTGATCAATTAGCACTATAGAAAATATAGAGGTATTATATAGAGGCAATTCAACTGATGCAGTTTAATTTGTTTCAGCTATTCTTACAATTTACTAAAACTCAGCTACTGCGACAAAATTCTATATTTGGCAAACTAGGCCAAGTGCAGTAATGTGATTGATATCAATGGCATACTGCATTTACTCAACTAAACCAGCATTGTTTTCCTGAAATAAATCCTATTAATCATTGTAGTTCATTCTTTTAATGCAATTATATTTTTTTGTAGCTACTGTGTGATTCTTTGTATCAGTGATCACAAAACAAATTTTGTTGATTATTATTTATCATTTTGAAGACTGAAAACTTTGAATTGCTTCTTAAATATTTATAGATGCGGAAATGAAGTTTTCACACAATTTATATTTAGCTTCCCCTAGTGATTTTGGAGTATGTGATATTTTGACACATTCTACATAAGTTCTGCAAAAAATTACCTATAAAACTTCTTGTCACTCATAAAGTCAGTTTAGTAATCTATTTTTAACTCACCAGAATTCCTTACTTTAAAATGACGTTATGTAGATTTATTAGTTACATTTTAACTATGATGAAACTGAGCTGTTATGAGACTACGATTATCTAAAGGAATCACTCCTAAACTGGAAAATCCAGAATTGATCTTTTTTTTTTTTTTATTCTTAAGTTCTCAGTCAGAACATTTCTTAGAAGGCTACGAGGAGAAGGCAGTCTGTTTCAGAAATGAATGAAGACCAGGATTTCAATTAAGATAGAAATTCTAGCTAACATGAATGAAAAGAGACCAAGACCAGAAAAATATAGTTATTCTTGGATTAAAAGCAGTACGAGAGAAGTAGCACAGGTTTGGCCAAACTGGCTACAGTTTTTTCAATAGATCATTACTGTGGAACAACATTAATTAAGATTGAATGTCACAAATCTGAAACTCTTGAGAGCAGAGGTGCTTTGGATTTTAGATTCTTTCTGAGTTTTGCAATATCTGTATATCCATAATAAGATAACCTATCAATGGGACCTAATTCTAATTTATGTGTCATATACACCTTACGCATATTGGCTGGAGGCAATTTTGTACAGAATTTTTGTCCGCTTGTGTTTTGACTGCAAATTGTAGCATGAGGTCAGGTACAGAATATTTCACTGGTAGAATCATGTCAATGCTCAAACATTTTGATTGGGAAGCATTCCATATTTTGAGTTTTTAGATCAGGAATTCTCATCCTGTATCACACTGTTTGCTAAAAAAAAATATTATGATTCTTTTTAAAGCCAGCTCTCTGATTATACTAAAAGCTTCAACATATTTAGCTAGCAATATTTAATGGAATCTTTGTCTCCCTTACAAAATGTGACAAAATCCTAGATAGTCAACACCTTATTTGCAGAGCTCTTGGGGTGAAGCAATGATTAAGTGGTAAACATGGGCCCAGCGACGTGGCCTAGCAGCCAAAGTCCTCGCCTTGAATGCACCGGGATCCCATATGGGTGCCAGTTCTAATCCCGGCAGCTCCACTTCCCATCCAGCTCCCTGCCTGTGGCCTGGGAAAGCAGTTGAGGACAGCCCTAATCCTTGGGACCCTGCACCCGTGTGGGAGACCTGGAAGAGGTTCCTGATTCCCAGCTTCAGATCGATGCAGCACCGCCCATTGTGATCACTTGGGGAGTGAATCACCGGATGGAAGATCTTCCTCTCTGTCTCTCTCCTCTCTGTATATCTGACTTTGTAATAAAAATGAATAAATCTTTAAAAAAAAAAGTGGTAAACACAAGGCTGAGAATGTGGCCTGTGTTCTGCAGCTTACCGTGACTCTAGAAACAGCAGGGAATATACTGGAAAATGGACAAAAATCACACTGCACAACTTTAAATTTGTGATGGCAGAAATTGCTTCTGATTTACATCGAGGCATGGTCACAATCTCCCTCTTGGTGATCCCAGAAAAAAATAATTTCCTGTTTTGATGGATCACATCATCACATTCTAAAATGAAGCCTTGTTTTTACTCCCCTACTTACTTAGTATGTATTTTTCTCAAATTACAACAAAAAAGGTAAATTTTGTGTCTTTGTGTTGCTATGGTAAGTAGCCAAACTGAACCAGGATTGACCAGAGAAAGGCTCGTGTGAAAGGGTTCTGTAAGTTCAATACGATTGACCACATTTGTTTATAATGAATTTTGGTTTGCTCATTGTGAATTATAAAATTAATTATTTTACAAATATCAAATTACCTCACTAGACTCCATAAATACATACAATTTAAATTGAATGAATTATTCTTGAATGAAAAATATTGCATTAAATATTATTTAGCATAATTGTTAAAATTTTTGGTGATCTAAAATGTAGTCTTAAGAGATTGCCTCATATGCCTCATTTTCCTCCAAAGAGTTCAAAATTCTTTTCCAGTAAAAGACCAAACACAGAGGCAATAGTATCTCCAACTGGTAATACAAATTACTGATAAATTCCAAAAAGAATGCCAGCAGCCATGGTCTTTGGCTCATGTCCTGCCATTCCAGGGCAGAAGGGAAGAGAACCCCATCTGCCAAGTGGCTTTGGCTGAGTGCTGTCATCACTAACCAGGGTCTCACTTCCAGGAACCAAATTCTACTTTCTGACATTCGTAGCTCCTGAATATCTTGCTGTTTGTGTTTCTTGCTAATGATCTCCTTTGTGGACATTCCTCAGCATCCCCGGGCAGCTCCAGAACCCAGAGAGGTGATTACAGCAGGAGCACCAAGACAGAATGTGACAGATCCCTAGACATTGCCTAATTGGAAAGCAGTGTCGTGATGCTAACTGATAGAGTCCCACATGAGAAGAGATGCATTTCCTTGCCTGCTTTTGTTCTGGTCTTCCCTGATATTGATACAATCCCCTTGACTGTAACAAAATGCCAGTTTTCCCCTCCTGTATGTTTCCTTATTCTTCCCCAAAGCTCCAGAGCGCTTCTACCTAAAATTCAGAGATAGTTCTTAAAGAAAACACTTAAAATTTCTCTTATGCTTAAACCATCCATTTTTTCAGAAAAGCACAAATTCTAGAGTGGTTAACTAACACCAGCAAGCCCACAGGGGCAGTTATCACTTCATCTCTAAATTTATCCAGAAGTCCTTTCAGCTACAATGATCTCCCTCCTTTTGCTGCAGAAAAAAAACAGATATATCTGGACCTCTGACCTCTTGCTCCTACTACAGAAACAACCTGAAAATCCTTTTTCCCTGTCTAGTCCTAGACAGCCGTGGGTCTGACCTAAAGCATTCCTTTCCAGAAAACTCTTCCCTGATTTTCCACACTATGACCATCTCTACCACAGCCCATTTTTGAAACACATATTGCCTTTGCAGCTTTTATCACAACCAATACATATAGTAATGTGTATAGTAATTCCTCAATATCCACAGGGGATTGCTTGCAGGACACCTGAAGAAACAAAAGCTGTGAATATTCAAGTTCCACAAACTTTATATTTCCATATTACCAATGTGTATCAACACATACTTTAATCATAGTAGAAAACATGACATTTTGTAAGTGGCTCCTTCTTTTATTTCTCAGGAAAATGACAACAGAATTCTGAACATGTCCAGTGCACTTGCAATTGCAGATTCAAATATTTTGATCCACAATCACTATAATATGTGGATGAAAAAAACTACAGATGTGGAAATCCAAGTATATACTTTTCCATTTTTAGATTTTATTTTATTTTTATTGGAAAATCAGATATACAGAGAGCATGAGAGAGAGAAGAAGATTGTCCATTTGTTGATTCCCTCCCCAAGCGGCCAGATCGACCAGAACTGAGCCGATCTGAAGCCAGGAGCCAGGAGACTC
Organism: Ochotona curzoniae; assembly: GCF_017591425.1. Taxonomy (NCBI): domain Eukaryota; kingdom Metazoa; phylum Chordata; class Mammalia; order Lagomorpha; family Ochotonidae; genus Ochotona; species Ochotona curzoniae. Next base: position 49,119 of record NW_024466561.1, on the reverse strand, counting down.
CTCCAGGTCTCCCATGTGAGTGCAGGGTCTCAAGGCTTTGGGCTGTCCTCGACTGCTTTCCCAGGCCACAAGCAGGAAGCAGGATGGGAAGCAGGGCTCCCAGGATTAGAACTGGCACCCATATGGGATCCCGACTCATGCAAGGCAAGGACTTTAAACACTAGGTTATCATGCTGAGCCCATAGATTTTTTTTCTTAATCTATATGTTTTCTTTTCTCAACTGCAAACCCTGGTTGAATTATCCAGTGCCACCTAGAAAAGTGTCCGGAACACAGTAGGTGCTTGATACATGTTTGCTGAATGAATATAGCAGTTTTACATCCTTCATTCTAACACTAAAGATGGTGATAGACTCTAACCTGTGCATTGTGGAGTTTGAGCAGAATTCCTGACCCTTGATCTTTTAGATACTGGACTTTAGGACTTTATTTCTTCCTTCAGCTGCACCAACCAAAATGTTTCCAAAAACTCCCAAGTTTCTCCGAGGAGTTTGCAAATTGTCTCTTAGAAGCAAACCATTAGAATAAATGAAGGTAAAGCTAACATATGTCTGACTGCAGATCTTGCATCTCTTGGTCGTCCCGGACTATCACACAATAGTCTGTCTGATAGTGACTTTCATCTGTCAACTTCACTACTACATGGAATGATATAGCACATTAAACACCATTCTGATGTATGCTATTGAAAATTTCTGAGATTAGCGTTCATATTGGTAGTCTAAGAAAACAAAGCTGGTTGCTTAATGTCACATGGATCTAAATAGAATAAAAAACACAGAAAGTGGCTACAGGACCCAGAACAGTGCTCATCACTTGCCCTCGGTGTCCTGGTTCTCAGGCATTTGAAGCCTCACAATAGTTTACACCACTGACTAGCTGGCTCTCAAGAATCTAAACTACATTGCTGGATTTCCATGATCTCTACCTTATCTATAGATCACTGGGTGTCCCAATTTCCATCATTGCAAGAATCAATAGTTTATATTAGGTACACAAATATATACATATCCTTTTACTTCTTTTTCCTTGGAGAACTATGAATTACATGTTTCATACCTTGGCTAGAATTCTGATATTTCTCTGTGTATCTTTATGCAAACCATAATACAAATACCTCAAAGCCAGGGAACTGTAGTGTTCCCAACTTTGTATTCCAAATATAAGCACTTTAGAGACATAGATGATCACAAATAAATTACTTGTCTTAAAATATGGCAATTATCAAGTGCTTTATCTTGAAAGACATTTTGTTTGCATAAACAAAAAGATGTTGAGAGCAAAAAAATTATAACTTTGTCCTCTGGGTCCTGGTTTATTTCACTAAGCAACAGTTTCTAGCTGGGACTATTATATTCCAAATGTAAGATGTCATTCTTTTAATGGTTAAGTAGTATTCCAAATGTATTCTATGATACGTAGCAACTAATATAAAAAACAATATTGTGATGGGGTGCATGTAGGTAATAGCGCCCCATAGTAGTGAGAAGTTGTGACTGCGTTTTTGTTCATTGACTTAATTTTGAGCACAGCTAACCTATTGGCTTAAGGTGTGATCTGAAAGTGATTGGATACTTTGTATTGCACACCACTTAAGTTGATTGGATGATTTGCAAGGCACATCACCTAATTTGATGGAGCAGATTTTACAATGTGATCCACTGATTGGATGGTTTGGGAAGAAATACTTGGCTGTGCAGATCAAGGGGAGTTTAAAAACCCCTCCCTTTGTCCTTGCAGAGTGATGGTTCCTGGGATGTAGCTGAAGTTGCCATTGCAAAGCACTTCGTTTGTGTGTGTGTGTGTGTGTGTGTGTATACTTTACAAGAAAGTCTAACATACTGGGGAATAATGGATGCATGCAACATATGTCTCTACTCTTGATTAATAGTGGGACTGCCATTAGTTTATAATTATATTTTTGCATTATATTAGTATATTTTCCACTATTTTCTATACCTAACATATCATTAAAAATTCACATATCAGAAAGTTAAGATTGTTACAGTGAAATTAATAACTATTCTACAACGATAACTTGGAATAAAAATAGGAGGGGGTTATAAGAACAGAGAGGTGGTATGAACCCCTATGCTTGTAAGTTCATTGTGGAAAATAAATAAACATATTTTAAACTTATACATATATGCCTAAGGATTTATTAATTTTAAACACAGTGTTAGAGAGCCTCAAAGGCAGAGAAACAAAAAGTAAATAAAAGCATCCATTTTTTCATTCAGTGAAACACAAAGCAGACAACAAAAACACACCAAAAAGTTTGGGAATGAAACTGTTACTTTGGAATGTGATTTTCATTTTTACCCTGTGTTTCTATTCCAGTAGAAATGTAATCTCATGGTTCCCTAACTCTTTACTTGTTAAGTGTTATGACTAGCGAGAAACTAGGCCAGTGAATATAAAGTGGCTTAAAACTATGTCTGTGCAAACACAGCAAGCCAAAATACCTCTAAAAACATACAAACCTTGAAAGCTCAACTACATACTGCTGAATGAATGTATAGAAGGGCTAAAAGGCATTTCAAAAAGTACTCAAACTCCCCTTATACAGGGAAAACAAATAAAGACCACATTGAGGATCCACCTAACTCCAATGAGAATGGCTAACATATTGAAATCAGCCTACAGAATCTGCTGGAGAGGACATGGGAAGAAAGAGTTAGCAGGAGTGTGGACCAGTGCAGCCATCAGGGAGAACTATGTACCTCTGAGTGTGGACGGTGCTCTGAGAACTGAAAATTGATCTATCCTGTGATAGACCTATCACACTCCAAGGAATATATCCAAAAAAGTAATCCCAGCAGCTTTGCTTCCCATCCAGCTCCCTGCCAGTGGCCTGGGAAAGCAGTTTAGGATGGCCTAAAGCCTTGGGACCCTGCACCCGCATGAGAGACTGGGAGGAGGCTCTGGGGTCCTGGCTTCAGATCAGCTCCACTCCAGCCATTGCAGCCTCTTGGGGAGTAAAGCAGCAGATGGAAGATCTTTCTCTTGGTATCTCCTTCTCTCTGTATATCTGACTTTCTAATAAAAACAAATAAATCTTTAAAAAGTAAACATCATGTCTTTATGTACCTCTGTACATAAATGTCTTCAAGTTATATTTAATTAAAAAACTTATTTAAAAAAATTATCTTGGGCCCGGTGCGGTGGTTAAGGTCCTCGCCTTGCACGCCCAGGATCCCATATGGGGGCCGGTTCTATCCCAGCAGCCCCACTTCCCTTCCAGCTCCCTGCCTGTGGCCCAGGAAAGCAGTCGAGGATGGCCCAAAGCTTTGGGACCCTGCACCCGTGTGGGAGACCCAGAAGAGGCTTCTGGCTTCAGATTGGCATAGCATAGGCCGTTGCACTCACTTGGGGAGTGCATCATCGGATGGAAGATCTTCCTCTCTGTCTCTCCTCTCTGTATATCTGCCTTTCCAATAAAAAAATAATAAAAATAATCTTTAAAAAAAAAACTATCTTAACATGAAGAAACCCGCTAAAACAGCAAGGCTAATGTTTCATAGGAACTACTTATTTTTTTCTTATTTCCACAATACATTTTTATAAGTATAGAGTTTCACCCATCCAAAATCTTATTTTCTGCTTTCCTAATGCCTGCTGACTATCTTCACATTATCATGCAGTAAACATATTAAATTTAGGGTAACCAAGTTGCTAACTTGGAATATTCTCATTACTATTTCTCTCCATCTGTGATTCATTCTATCTCATGTGCACATAATCCATTCTGATATAGACTTTCCTATCGCAGAAAGCAGAAAGTCAAGGGAGGAAAATCAGGATGGCAGAATAGGGTAAGGACACATTGAAATCGACAGAATCATTAGCCAGGGTGAAGTGGAGAGGGAACATTCCAGGAAATAGAAGAGGACACACCAACAGCAGAGGAACACCTGCAGACCCAGGAAAGTGTGGTGTTACACTGACAAACTGAACTCCACAAGCAGCCGGACCTCTGCCAGCAGCCAAGTGGGAAGGGGAGTTCACGGGGAGCTCAGGAGGTGAACCCAGAGAAAGAACTGCCTGTCCTCCTGATTCTTTTGATTCCACCAGGAGCAGAGACTGTGCAGTATATCCCACACAGGTGGTGCAGGAGCAAGTTGGATCTCACAGCCCAGACCCACACCAGCATGTGGATCCATTTTGTGTGGGGAGGCAAAGCCTTTGGGGCAGGAGTGCCCATGCACAGCTCAGTGCATTGCACTGAAATGGCATACTACAGGCTCCCCCCATAGTAAGTTCAGTAGCCCCCAGACCTAATGGCTAGCAGATCCAGAACATCACAAATGGCACATCAGGTGCCATTTTGTAAGGTGTGGTAAAGGCTGTGAGCATGTGCTGAACTGAGAGTAAACTCACTTCCAGCTCAGTGTATTTCACTGGTCCACAGGAAAATAATACCAACTTTGGCATCCTACATGTCAAAAGAGGTCCAGGTGGCTTTCACATCTAACAGCCAGCAGGTTCCAGCAAGATCATCACAACAAGCAACCTGTTATTTAGGTCACCTGGTATCTCCCTAATACAGGAAAGTGCTCAAATTGGAAGTGGGAGAAAATTTCTACACACAATGATGCAACCACAGCATGGGATCACAGGAAGTGAAGAGTGGTAAGGCAGGAAGAGGGGCTACAAAGACCATGTTGAAAGCCCACCACAAGAGTCCAGACCTGAAACTCTGTGGATGGAATGACTTAAGTAACTGCAAACAAAGAAAAAGATGCCAATATGTAAAGTCAAAATTTAGACCTGTGGGTGACACAGCTTAGAAACCTGCCCTAAGGAGAAGAATCTGCTAACCAGAAGTGCAATGACCAAGAGCAAAAGAAGAGACAAAGGCACAATGAACATTACTGAAGACTCCCCTGCAAAGGAGCAAAAAGTGTTTGTCAGCCTCAGAGTTAACTGAGGAAAACATCAACGAAATGGGGGATACAGAATTTAAAACACTTGTTATAAAGCTTCCTATCAACAATGAGAAGCATATACAAGATTTCAAGGAATTTAAGAAATATATCACACAGGAAATAACACTGAAATGAAATCAAGCCAAATTACTGGAAATAAAGAACACAATAGGGACCGGCGCGGTGGCGCAGTGGTTGGGGTCCTCGCCTTGCGTGCCCGGGATCCAATATGGGCGCTGGTTCTGATCCCGGCGGCCCCACTTCCTATCCAGCTCCCTGCCTGTGGCCTGGGAAGGCACTCGAGGATGGCCCAAAAGCTTTGGGACCCTGCACCCATGTGAGGGACCCGGAAGAGGCTCCTGGCTTCAGATTGGCTCAGCACCGGCTGTTGCTGCCTCCTGGGGAGTGAATCATCAGACAGAGGATCTTCCTCTCTGCCTCTTCTCTCTCTGTATATCTGCCTTTCCAATAAAAATGATAAGTAAGTAAATAAATCTTTAAAAAAAAAGAACACAATAGAGAAAACTAAAAATTCAGTGGATGGTCTCCATGATAGAATGAATGAGGCAGAAAAAATAACCTCAGTATGGGAGATATTTCTTGTCATCCTGGGGAAAAAATCAAAAAGCTGGAAGTAGACTTTTGGGTCAAACTAAAGCAAGTATTCAAAAACTAAAGACACAATGAAAAGGCCAAAATATAACAGTTATGGGAGTCCCAGAAGGTGCAGAAAGAGAAGCTGGGTTTAAATATATATTCAATGAAATAATAATCTTTAAAAACTTCCCTAATATGGAAAAGACTTGGGAAACAACATTCAGGAGGGGCACAGAACTCAATTATTAAAGTGATCTTCTCCATGACACATGATAATTAAGCTCTCATCAATCAAACATAAGGAAAAGATACTTAATTGTGCACATGAAAAAATCAACTGACATATAAAGGAATGGCAATCAGAATCATAGCTGATCTCTCACGGGAAGCTGTAGAGGGCAGAAGAGAATGGAGTGACATATTCCAGAATCTAGAAACAAAAAAACTTTTAGCCCAGAATAACATACTCAGAAAAGCTCTCCTTTGTCTTTGAAAATGAAATAAAATTCTTCCACAGTCAAGTTAAAAGCATAAGCCTCTTCCAGACTTATCCTTCAAATAATTCTTAAAGATGTTCTCTTGAAGGACAAACAGAGGAACACCCACCAAAACCACAGGCAAATATGAACATCCCAGTGAAATAACAACAGAAGACTAAACCAATGAACAACCCACTGCTAAGATAACAGGACCAAACTACCATCCATACATATTAACCCTGAATGTAAATGGCTTAAACTTATCAAGCAAAGATCATAGATTAGTAGACTGAATTACAAAACAAAACCAGGGTCCAGTGCAATAGCATAGTGGTTAAAGTTCTCACCTTGCATGCCTGGGATCCCATATGGACACCAGTTCTAATCCCGGCAGCTCCACTTCCCATCCAGCTCCCTGCTTGTGGCCTGGGAAAGCAATCAAGGACAGCCATGAGCCTTGGGACCCTGCACACATGTGGTAGACCCGGAAGAAACTGCTGGCTCCTGGCTGTGGACTGGCTCAGCTCCAGCCATTGCAGCCACTTGGGTAGTGAATCATCAGACAGCAGATCTTCCTCTCTGTCTCTCCTCCTCTTTGTATATATGAATTTCCAATAAAAATAAATAAATCTTTAAAAAGAAACTTGTATTTGCTGCCCACAGGAGACATATTTCACCAGCAAAGATCAGTGGAAACTATATATCATGGTTTTTGATTTTTTTTGTTAGTCTCATCTCTTCAATACACTTTCTCATTAAAATCTTCACTGATTCATAGATCATACAGTAGAATCATTTTCTTCAAGAAGATTCTTGATTTTCTTTCTCATTTCTTCAGTGACACATTATTGCTTAAGATTGCTTTTGCTATTTGGAGTCTCTTGTGCTTCCAGATGAATTTTTGTGTCACTTTTTCTGTCTCTGAGAAGAATGTTTTTGACGAGTATTTGATTGGAATCACATTGAATTTCTAGATTAATTTTTGTATTATAAAAATTTTGATGATGTTGTGTCTACCCATTCAACAGTATGGTAAATTTTTCTTTTAACATTTTCTATTTCTTTTTTCTTCAGTGTTTTGTGATTTTTTTTTTAAAAAAAGGCTTTTCACTTGTTTAGTTAGGTGTATTTCAAGGTATTTAGGGTTCTTCTTTGCTATTTTTGAATGGGACTGATCTTACAAGTTCTCTCTCAGCCATAAAGTTGTTTGTGTATACTAAAGACCATAATTTATGTCAATTGATTCTGTACCCTGCTATCTTACCATATTCTCTTATAAGTTCCAATGGTTCTCCTTTGTATAAGATTATGTTGTGTGTGAATAAGGATAATGCTATTGCCTCTTTTCCAATTGGGATCCCTTTAATTTATATTTAAAATCATGTGTTTTTTTATTGGAAAGTCAGATCAGATTTATGGAGAGGAGAGACACAGAGAAATATCTTCCATCTACTGTTTCACTCCCAAAATTGCCACAATGGCTGGAGCAGAGCCAGGAACCTGGAACTTTTTTCAGGTCTGCCATGCAGGTGCAGGATCCAAGGCTTATGGCTGTCCTACATTGTTTTCTCAGGATATTAGCAGGAAGCTAAAAGGGAAGTGGAGCAGCTGCTACATAAACTGGTGCCCATGTGGCATCCCAGTGCTTACAAGATGAGGTTTTAGCCATTAAGCCATTGCACAGGGCCCTTGATTTCTTTTTCGTACTTAATAGTTGTGGCTGGGATTTCCAGTACCTATATAATAGCATTGTTGAATGTGGACATCTCTGGTCTTAAAACTTAGTGGGAAAACTTCAGCCTTTCTACATTCACTACATGCTTGTTTTGTTGTTGTTGTTTGTATATTGCATTGATTGTGTGGTGAATTGTTCCTTCTTGTCTGTCTTGCTTATGGCTTTTAAGATAAGGTAATGTTGGATTTTACAGAATGCTCTTTCTACATTATTGAGGAGATCATATGCTTTTTATTTTCTACTAGTTGTATCACATTTATTAACTTGGGTATATGAGCTATCCTTGTGTAACTATGATAAATTCTATCTGGTACAGGTGAGTGATCTGTGTAAGGTAATGTTGGATTCAATTGGCTAGTAATTTGTTGAGAATTTTTGCATCTATTTTCATCAAATCCATGTCTATACTTCTCTTTCTCTGTTGTGTCTTTTTCTATTTTTACAATTAATGTAGTGCTGGCATTATAGAAGGAATTTAGAAGGATTGCCTTCCTTTTTACTGTTTTGAATTGTTTGTGAATAACTAGAGTTATTTTTTCTTAAAACATTTGGTGGAATTCAGCTGTTAATCTACCTGGTCCTTTTTAGGAAGTTTTTATTATTACCGATTCAATCTCCATCTTAGCCACTGGGATATTTAAGTTTTAAATGACCTCCTGTGGGCCCGGAGCGGTGGTGCAGTGGTTAAGGTCCTCGCCTTGCACACCCGGGATCCCATATGGGCACTGGTTCTATCCCGGCAGCCCCGCTTCCCATCCAGCTCCCTGCCTGTGGCCCAGGAAAGCAGTCGAGGACAGCCCAAAGCTTTGGGACCCTGCACCCGCATGGGAGACCCGGAAGAGGCTCCTGGCTTCAGATCGGCATAGCATCGACCATTGCGCTCACTTGGGGAGTGAACCATCGGACGGAAGTTCTTCCTCTGTATCTCTCCTCTCTGTATATCTGCCTTTCCAATAAAGAAATAATAAAGATAAATCTTTAAAAAAATAAAGACCTCATGTTTCAGCTTAGGAAAATGGCAGGTTTCCCTTTTGTGTGTGTGTGTCTGATTTCTGATTTGCTTCCATATAGTTGCTTGCAATGGTTTCTGATTATTCTTTTGTGTCTGTGGTATCTGTTGTATTTCTTGTTCATCACTTCATTAATTTGTATATTCTCTTCCTCCCCCTTTATTTTTTGATTAGTTGTGCTAATAGTGTATCTATTTAGTTACTTTTTCTAAGAGCCTGCTTTTGGCTTCATTAATGTTTCATTCCTATGTTTCTTCTGGCTTTAATTGTGTTTGTTTCTTCACTTGTCTTAATTAATTTAATTTAATTTTATCTTTCCACTATTGGTTAAATTTGCTGTTGTTTTTCCAGATCCTTCAGATGTATAGTTATTTCATTGACTTGATGCCTGTCTTGATTTTTGACAGATGCACTAATTGCAACAAACTTTCTTCTTTGCACTGTTTTTGCTGTTTCCCATGAATTTTGATATATTTTCTTGACACCTTCATTTGCTTCCAGGAATTTTTATGTCCTTTTTTATTTCTCTATTACCCACTGTTCATTCAACAGCATTTTTTCCCCAGTTGTTTAGTTCCCAAGTGCTTGTATTATTTCTGGGGTATTTTGTATTTCTGATTTCCAGTTTCATTTTCTGATGGTACTTGTAGATATATGGTATGATTTCAGTTACTTTGAATTTTTTTGGGTTTTTTGTTGTTGTTGTTTTTTTGTTTGTTTTTAGCTTCAAAGCAGACCTCCTTTAATTTATTACTGCCAAGTGCCAGGAACTCATGACAGGTGTCTGGGACTTCACTACAGAGCTGGGCATAGTGTGTGTTTCTTGGGTCCCTGGGGCTGCAGAAGTTGAGATTGTCTTCGAGGCAGATGCTAAAGTGGTTGTGGCACAACAGAGTTGCAAACATGACTGTAGTCATGGTACTGTTACCACACATAGGGTCACTTGCCCTCTGGATATATCCCCCTATGAGCACATGATGCTTCATCCATTCCATTCCATCGCACATGGAATGCTCATTGCAGAGATTTCTAGGAAGACTTCATTTGTCCTCCAATATTTCTTCTGCTTGCAAGCCTTGAATCTGCACAACAGATTCTTAATATCCACTTATGTGTTATTTACTCTGCACCACCTGCTTACTGGATAAAGCCCAAAGAATTGCCCCAGATCCAGAACTTATCATTCTCTCTTGCAAATAGATTCTATACCTTTGTATGTCGCGCCCACGTTTCTTATCGTCCGGCGATAAGAGGCAGACGCGAGTGAAGTCTTCTGCGGTAATCTTTATTGCGCGCACCAAGATGAGGAGGGAAAGGCTCAGATCCCGGCAGGCTGTCTGCTCTTATGTGCTGACTGGCCCCACTTCCGCCGATGACAGGTCAGCGTCATGATTACGCAGGGTCCTGGGCGACTGGATTCGTCAGTCCCAGTGTTCATGCGCCGGCCACGCCTCAGCTCACTGGGCATGTGCTAGGCGCCTGCGCAGTACCACGAAAGCTACGTCACCAGGAACCAAGGTGTGGCTTTTCCGGCCGGCGCCATTTTGGGTACGGCATGTAGCCAGTACATACAGATGCGGCTGGCAACATCTCCCCCTTTCTTATACAATAGAAAAAATAAGCTGGTATGGGCCTGTCTTAGGTTGTAGACTCAAGGCACACGATCCGTCATAGGGAGGCTGCGTAGCTTGACGTAGTCCCTGTCTTAGACCGATAATTGTCTGGGTCTATCTTACCCGTCATGGGCTACAACCACGGTGGTTGTAAAGAGCAATGTCTCGACAAGGCAGTTATAAGAGTGACTACCCTCTCGCGTGCAATGGACAAGTCCTGCGAGGTGCAAGGGCTAGTCAGGTACATCATGCTCGAACTCAGTGCAATGCCATAATGGCCTGAGGTGCAGGAGCCATGATGTCCATGCTCTTAACTAAGTCTGTTGAAGCATGCTCAACCATACCATGGGGGAGTCACCATTCTGCATGGCTAGTAGGGCTTTATGTATTGCCACACGTTTTCGCTGAGCGCGGCATCTCAGACGACACAGGCAAAAAAGGCATAAGGCACAGCCTGTACATAAGAGCAGAATCAGCACAACCATTCCCACCCATTCCTTAATATGGGAAGTGATGTTCCAAATCCAAGTGGCCAGGGTTTCAGTAACAACAGGATCCACCCGTGTAGAATTAATCTGGACAATGGCAATTCACAAGTCAGACTGTAGAATATCAAATTCTCTCGTCCAGTTTCTTAAAAGGTGAGAAGAAAGCTGGCAGGAAAGATTAGCAGCCGTTGCCTCGTGTAAGCGTTCCAGCGGTTGCAGAAACGTCAGAAGGCGGTGATGGACAGGAACGAGTCAATCGAGCTGGAACCCAAACTGGAACTGGGGCGTCCTGTGGAAACACACAAATGGCTCCTCGAGCCTGCCTAATAACTGGGTCTGGGCCCTTCCATTTGGACTCCAGAACATCCTTCCACTTGACCCAAGATTGCTCTTGCGCCGTGTTAAAGGAATGACGATCTGCAGCACTGAGGCCTTGCTCATCCAGCTGTAAAAAATTGATGGTGAAAAGAGCCAGGGCTAGAGTGGCCCGAGGGCTCTGACTGGCGAGGCCAAGTGATTCCCAGGTGGTTTTTTGTTTTTGCAACAATTCCTTAATAGAGCGATGAGCACGTTCGATTATCCCCTGACCTTGTGGATTATAAGGAATGCCAGTCACTAATTTGATGCCCATCTTCATGCAAAAATCGCGAAATTTGGCTGAAGTATAGGCGGGGCCATTATCAGTCTTAATACACTCAGGTTTACCCCATGCGGCCCATGCTTCTAAGCAGTGTTGGATTACATGGATGGCCTTCTCCCCGGTTAGAACTGATGCAAAGAGTACACCAGAAAAGGAGTCCACGGATACATGAACAAATTGGTTCCTCCCAAAGGATGGGACGTGTGTCACATCCATCTGCCACAATTGATTGGGTCTCAATCCCCTAGGATTGACCCCCTCATGTGAAGCAGGTCTAAATTCGCAGCAGGCAGGGCAATCAAGAACTATCTGGCGCGCTTCCTTTCTAGTGATCCCAAATCGGAGTCTGAGGGTCTGGGCTGAAACATGAAATTGTGAATGAAACTGGCGGGCTTTCTCCCCTGAGGATGGTGGAGACACCATCATAATCATGATTTGGGTTCTGGTGGCGGCATCGGCAAGAGCATTCCCTCGAGCTAATGGCCCTGGTAAACCTGAATGAGCTCGGATATGGGTTATATAAAAGGGGTGGCTTCTACGCCAGATGGCCTGTTGAATTTGTTTAAAGAGATCCGCCACTGGGCCGGACCCTGAAATAGAGCCAGCGGCCTCCAAAACATTCACTGCATTAACTACATATTGAGAATCAGAAACAATATTCAAAGGTTCTAGAAAGGTTTGTAAGGCAAAAAGCACCATATGGCATTCTACCCTCTGAGGAGAGACCGTCGCAAAGGTCTTTTTTATCACAGTATCTCCGGCAACTAAGGCTCCGGCTCCTGTCGAGGAACCGTTAGTAAAAATTGTAAGAGCACCAGGGAGAGGACAGGCACTGATTCTTATCGGAAAAACCACAGGATGTTGCTGTAAAAATTGTAGTAATGGATGCCTTGGAAAATGATTATCAAAAATTCCCTGATAGACAAACATTAAGATGGACCACTCATTGCTACACCCACTCAGCACTTGTAATTGCTGGACAGTATAGGGGACTATTATGCGGTCTGGATGACGCCCAAAATGAATTAAGGCTAATTTTAATCCTTTAAACACTATTGATGCGACTGCAGATGGATACCACTGAATAGACTTAATCTGAGAAACCTGAGAATGAATCCAAAGTAACGGGCCCTGTTGCCATAATACAGCAGTGGGGAAAACTTCTGTAGGCAATACACATAGCTCAAAAGGCTGATTTTGATCTAGGCGTACTAATTGAGCCTTTTCAATAGCTTCCTGGACTTTTATTATGACCTGTTGTGCCTCATGGGTGAGGGTTCGCCTGGAAGCGAGATCAGAATCGCCTTCAAGCAGAGCAAACAAAGGCCGTAACTCTTGAGAAGAGATCTTAAGGAAGGGTCGCAACCAATTAATATCCCCCACTAATTTCTGAAAATCATTCAAAGTTCGCAAATGAGAAATCTTGAGGCTTATCTTTTGAGGCTTAATACATGTTTCTGTAATTAAAGACCCTAAGAAGGCTTTCACCTGCTGCATTTGAACCTTCTCGGATGAAATTATAAGGCCATAATCCTGTAAAGCCCGCTTCAGATCAACGTAAATCTGTAACAACTGATCTTGCTCTTGAGCACAAATTAAAATATCGTCCATATAATGGACGACACGGGCCACTGGAAAACGATCTCGCAGTGGTTGTAACACTTGGGCAACATAAAGTTGACACATGGTAGGACTGTTAGCCATCCCCTGGGGCAAAACTTTCCATTGATATCGCTTATCCGGCTCTTCATGATTAATGGAGGGAATAGTAAAAGCAAACCTCTCCCTATCCTTCAATGCTAATGGTATAGAAAAAAAGCAATCCTTTAAGTCAATCACTAATAACGGCCATTGCTTAGGGAGGGATGACAAAACTGGAAGGCCACGTTGAATGGGACCAAAGTACTGCATCTGTACATTTACAGCTCTTAAATCATGTAGGAGGCGCCACTTTCCTGATTTCTTTCTGATAACAAAGATAGGAGTATTCCAAGGAGAAACAGAGGGCTCCAGATGTCCCAAATGTAGCTGTTCCTGAACTAATTGTTGAGCAGCTTGGCATTTTTCAAGAGAAAGCGGCCATTGGGGAACCCAAACCGGCTCCGCTGTTTTCCAAGGTATGGGCAGCTGCGTGCCAATGGCCACTACTAAAAAACCCAGACCTTTACGGCCTGGATTTCCCCGAGGTTCAATTGGCTGGACAATACCTTGACTCTGTTTACCTAAACCTTTTCCTTGAATATAGCCCATTTTATCCATCAACTTTTGAGAGACTTCAGAATAACCAGAGGCATTGGAGACTAGTCGTATCCCCATCTGTTGAAGAATATCTCTTCCCCAAAGGCAAACCGGTAGGTTCAGGACATAGGGTGTGACTGTCCCGCAATTGCCTTCCTTATCCTTCCACTGTAGGGCTCTGGCACTTTGGGATGGAGCTTGTTCAAACCCCAGACCGCGTAGGCTATGAGAAGTTTGAATCAAAGGCCAATCACGCGGCCAATACTTGGAGGTTATGATGCTCTTATCAGCTCCCGTGTCTAAAAGTCCCATAAACGGTCTATTCTCTATTTGCAACTCAAGCATGGGTCTATCGATCATATCCATCATTAAATTTATATAAGGAACCTCTACTTGGGTCTGGACAATCTTATCTGCACTAATTAAAGCTGGTAAAAATATGAGTTGGGCTATAGGATCACCTGGAGCGACAGCAAAAGCACCTCGTGCGACTGAGCACAGCACTGAAAATGAGCTAGCTTCCGGATGTAAAATTCCAGGTGTTACGATAAAACCTTGAGAGCTCAAGGCTGCTCGGCCTATCACAAGCCCGACCGCACCAGGTGGTACCGTGTCTGTTAAGATGACCGGTACCGGCGTAATGCCGTCCTCTGGTTTTAAGAGGACTCCGGTGGCGGCACAGAGGTCCAGACTCGCAGGGTGTCGCTCCTGGCAGGGTTCCCTCATGCATGACGGAAGAGTGCCCGATCGGTCAAGGGGACCTGGGCCTTCGATCCCCATCTCCCATTTTTTGACTCCTGGCTTAAGGGGTGTTTTGGCTCCTGACTCGAGAGAGGGCGTCCTTTTATATCCTTCACTGACTTGCATTCATTGGCCCAATGTCTACCTTTGCGGCACCGTGGGCATATCCCAGGAGGCTTATTGCTAGGCCCTGCACGGCATTCCCTTTTCATATGTCCTGGTTTGCCACACTGAAAGCACACGGGTGATGTTCTCTCCCTATGATTAGACCTCAAAATGGCGGCTGCTAGTCCATGAGCTGTTAAAGGGCCTCCTGTATCCCTACAAACCTTTAGCCAATCTGAAATTCCCTTGGACTTACGATCCTTGAGTAGGGCTCTACATTCTGCATTACACTGCTCCCAAATTATCTGCTCTTCCATTTTAGTGTTCTGATCTCCCTCTCCAAAGGTCCTTTCCACGGCCTGCATTACGCGTGCCACAAAATCAGCAAAGGGCTCATCTGGCTCCTGCTTAACCTGTGTAATGCCCAGTTTCTCTTGCCCTTTAAGTGAAAGGGCCTTCCAAGCCTTTATAGCTGCAGTAGAAATTTGAGTATACACTGGCCATGGATATCTATTTTGATCATCAGAGTATTGGCCTTGTCCGGAAAGCATATTATAAGACCACGTCAAAGCGTCACCGCCGCGCTGTTGATTTGCACGGGCGGTCTCAGCCAAAAGCTCCTGCCATAATCCCTTCCAATTTAGATATGATCCCATATTAGGGAGAACAGCCTTCACCACAAATTGCCAATCAGAGGGAGTCATATTCATTCCTCCCATGCGTTCTAACAGGGACAAAGTGTAGTTGGCATGAAGACCATATTGCTTTACAGACATGGCCAATTCTCGCACTAATAATGCATCTACCTGTCTGTAAACTCTTTCCCTTTCTTCTTCTAAGACGGGGAACATATTTTGAAGTTCCTGGCGTGTGACTGGATCAATGAAGGAGGAGCCGGCACCACAACTCATGGGTGGGGCAGATGGGGTTACAGGAGGAGGAACCATTAGTGAAATGGCTCCAGAGCCCTGAGGCCATGGGCCGAGCATGGCCGGTGCCGCAATTCTCTTTCTTCTCCTTTTCTGACCCTCCTCTGTTTCCTGCGGGTTGTTTGCGTTCTAAACGCCTATCCCGCTTGTACCCTTCCTCCGCGTCGGACGTCTCCGAACTTGATGAGGAAGATCCTGCTTTCAGTTTCACCTTTCTTTTCAAACTGGTTCTCCTCTCCCGCTCTGTTTCTGAGAGACTATCCTGGGCAGACTGAAGGGCTTTGTCACTCTCTCTGACCGCTCCCTTAAGGAGGGCATAAACCGTCTGCAAAAATTTTACCAGAGAGATCTGTGCGCCCATGTCTATAACCAGAAGCAGTGGCTCCTATACCTCCGATTTATGCTCCTAGTCACCCGAAAGTTCTCCCTCTCAGAGCTCCTTACCTGTCTTATGGCCGCAGTTCTGACTTCGTCCCATTCAAAAAGGGAGGCCCCCTCCAGGTCCCAGGTATTCGGCACCAGTTGTTGCGCCCACGTTTCTTATCGTCCGGCGATAAGAGGCAGACGCGAGTGAAGTCTTCTGCGGTAATCTTTATTGCGCGCACCAAGATGAGGAGGAAAAGGCTCAGATCCCGGCAGGCTGTCTGCTCTTATGTGCTGACTGGCCCCGCTTCCGCCGATGATAGGTCGGCGTCATGATTACGCAGGGTCCTGGGCGACTGGATTCGTCAGTCCCAGTGTTCATGCGCCGGCCACGCCTCAGCTCACTGGGCATGTGCTAGGCGCCTGCGCAGTACCACGAAAGCTACGTCACCAGGAACCAAGGTGTGGCTTTTCCGGCCGGCGCCATTTTGGGTACGGCATGTAGCCAGTACATACAGATGCGGCTGGCAACATTTGTATTCCCATTAAACATCAAAAATGAAAATTTTTGTTTATTGGTTTCTCTTTTCTGACAGTGAAAATTGGATTTTTCAATACGTTTCCCCTGAAATGTAATTGAAAAATAAATTGTGGTGGTGTTAGATCCTGAAATGCATTTAGATTATAGTTTCATGTGTAATTCCAACAATTCATTTCTTCAGTGTGCTCACCAATGGATTCAGTACCTTAGGGGTTTCTCATTAAACATCAAAATGAATACTTGCAAAATAGACTACATGTGAAAATTGAGAGGTTTTCAAACTCTATCCATTGGTAATTCCAGACATTTTTGTTTGCCCACAGGCATCACCTTTCAATTTAATTCTAAAACAAGTGACAAAACAGCAGTTTGTGTTCTAGAAACACTACATTATAAGAATGCAACAATGTTTCATTGAAACCATTTTTAACCTGCTTGAAACTGAGTTACTTCTGAAAAGAAAGTTGTTCTCCAAAGTAACAAGGATTCTGTGTGTTTTGAAATGGTACTTGCACCATCAATCTTTTCTCATTAGCCATAATATGGATTGGGCATTACTTTGTGAAATATGCTTGTATTGAATGTTATTGAATAAATATTTAGATTTTGGATATTGAGTTTATGTGAGTTTAGCAAGAGTGTACAAAAGTCTATAGCCCAATGTATTGAATATGTACCTTTGAATTGGGCAAACGACATTCATCCAAAATGATAAACTTGAGAGCTGTGGAAAAATAAATTATCTCAGAGTTAACTGCAGAAATGTATTCAGATTCCATTTCCATGAACAATTTCAACAACTCGTGTCTGCAGTGTGCCCACTAATGTATTCTGTACCTTGGGATTATGATTCTCATTAACATATGAGGATGAAAACCTGCAGATTGGACTCTGTGGAACTTGTGAGAATCACACATCTATTTATCTGTAAGTCCTGACACATTTCTTTCGCCCCCAAAATATCTGCTTTCAATCTGATTCGAAAGTAATTTTTGAACAAGATTTCAGTCTCAGAAATTCGGCACTATAGTAACACAACAAATACTGTTTCAATGAAAAGTAAAACTTGTTTGTAACCAAATTTACTTCTGACAATAGAAATGTTCTACAGTAATAAAAACACATTTAGAAACATTGTATTTTTCCCATGTGCAATAGGCTTTCGTCATTACATAGTGAAAAACAATTGTGTGCTAAATAATCATTTAGACACTGAATTCCCTCTGCAGATGGAGTTTCTACTTCCTCTTACAGAACAGTGCCAACTGCCTTTGTTCAAAATGATTCCCCTAGAAAAGAGTAGAAAATGAATTGTAAGTGAATCTGAGTCCAGAAAAAGCAGCTAGTTTGCAGGTTCATCGGCAATTTGAACAACCTATTTCTTTAGTGTGGTCTCAGTGGCTTCTGTATCTTAGGGTTCCAATTCTTTCTAAAACATTAAAAGGAACATGTGCAGAATGGAATTTATATTTAACTTGTGAGATTTTGATATTGTATCTAGTCTTCTGAGTGGACTCATTTTCATTTGTCCAGAAAGCAACAGTTTTCAACGTAATTCTAATTCAATTCTTGAAACAGGATTTCAGTTTAAAAAATTTCCTCATTTTAGAAATGAAACATTGTTTCCTTGAAAACTTTTTGAAAATCTGTTTGTACCCAAAGTTACTGCTGAAAAGAAAGTTGTTCTGCAATGATAACAAGTTGTTTCCAATCGTGCATGCATCAGCATTCTGGTTTTGGTAGGCACAATATGGATGGAGCATTACTTGGTGAAATATATTTGTATTGAAGGTTATTGAATAAACATGTGTGAATTGGAGTTTGCTCTGGATATGGAGTTTATTACATGTTTACTGAGAGTATATTGCATCCTGCAGAATGGTGCATTGAGAATTCTACTACTGAACTACCAATGCAAGTAGATTGCCTGGTGCATTGAACATGAACCTTTTCACAGTTGTTTTCCTTACAGAACATTGCAAACGGTCCTTGTCCCCAGCCATAGCTTGTGTGTGCACTGGTGCGTGGTGATCAGTCATGTTTCATGGTAACAAGCCGTATTTGGGACTTGCATGTGGGCTGAGTGTGCTTCTTACCCATAATGATCTCTAGGTCTCTTCCCTGCAAACCACTAGGTATCAGTCCCATCACTTACCTGCAAGCATAGTTGCCTTGTGGTTGGGTGTCCTTCGGGAGTCATTCCTTTCCTACACATACAGTGACCATATCCATTGATGTCCCTATGTAGTAATTCCATACCGCCATGCCTCCATAGCTGCCCCAGGTGTGTTGCAGGTAAAGCCTGGTGCCAATTGGAGCTCTGACCACCCACAAACCCAGGATCCACTCACCACTTGCTAGCAGTGGCTGGGACTAGGGCCACAAGTATTGAGCCCAACTTGGCTCAGGCACCTCATGTAGCCTCCACACTGCTGGCGGTTCCATCCTCCTGGCCCTGAGGTCCCGCACTCGCATCTTTAAAACAATAGAATAAGCAACTATGTTGGCACACTGGTATAGTTAACACATATTTGGCCTTAATCAAAGCCAAAGATGCCTGCCAGGTATTAGCTGCTTTTCTCTCAGCTGAGTAACACTTACGTAGTTGCAATGCAACCTAGGCAGTTGTCTACTTTTTCATCTCTTTAATGTTTGTCACACCAAAGCCTCTATGATCTAAGAATGGTTACAACATCTTGCTTCTCCTTTCCGTTGCTAATGCATGGAATATTCCTTTCCACCTGTTCAGCTGCAGTTTCCACATATCTTCTTTAGTGATATGTGTCTTCTGTAGGCAAAAAATGGATGAGTTCTATTTTTTTCATCCAGTCCACTAATGTTTGTTGTCTGGTTGATGCGTTTAAGCCCTTTATATTCAGAGTTCATATTGATACACTGTGGTTTGTTCCTATCATTTTAGTAACAGATTATTTATTATTTGATTTAGGGTTTTTTTTGTCATTTTATTGGGATGTCTTCCACATTTGTCTTCAGTTTTGGTAAGTGTGTTATCTCTTTTCTCTGTCAATAGGACATCATTTAGTAGCATTTATAGGTTAGGTCTGCAAAAGGTGAATTTTTTGAGCTTTTTCTGTGCTGTGGAAGTCTTTTCTTTCACTTTCAAAGAGGAAATCTTTTCTGGGTGAGGTATTCTGGGCGGACATTTTTTTCATTTTAGAATGTGGAATATTCCACATCATTTTCATCTGACCTGTAGTGTTTCCTCTGAGAAGTCAAGTGAGAGTCTGATCGGGGTTTATCTACCACTTAATGTATTTTTTCCACATGCATATTTGAGGGTTTTTTCTTATATTTAAAGGGAGCTTGATTATGCTTTGCTGTGATAATCATTTTTGGTTGACTCTCTTGGGAATTCTTTGCCAATTCAGCATATAGTACCCCAATTCTTTTTCCATATCAGGGAAATTCTCAATTATTATTTTACTGAATACATCTTTAAACCCAGCTTCTCTTCCTATGCCTTCTGGAACTGCCATGCATATTATATTTGGCTTATTTATGGTGTCCTTTAATTCAATAATTTTTTCTTAGCTTGATTCTGTTCCACTTGCAGGTTTTTGGCTGTTTCATTATTATTGCAGAAGATGCTTTCCAATTCTGAGATTCTTTCTTCTGCCTCTCACTTTCTATTATTGCAGCTTTCCACTAAATTTTGATTTGCTCCATTGTGCTCTTCATTTCAAGTAATTCAGCTTGATTTTGTTCCAGTGTTGCTATTTTCTGTGTAATATATTCCTTAAATTCGTTGAACTCTTGTAGATGTTTCACATTATAATGAAGTTTATGAAAATTTTTTCAAAGCTTATCATCCACCACTGCCTCAATAACTTCTTGGGTAAACCCTGAAGTTGACAAAGGCTTTTCCACCTTTGTAGGGAGAGGTATTGGCAATATTCATTTTGTCTTCCTCTTTTCTTTTGCTTCTGCTACTGCAAGTTTGATTAGCAGATCCCCCTCCTTTGGGCTAGTTTTTAAGTTGTGTTGCCCAGAGGTCTACAGGTTGACTTTACTGACCCTGTTCAGTACCCGGTTGTTTTGCAGTCACGCATTCACTCCCTCCAATAAGTTTCAGTTCCAGGCTCTCACACTAGGTTCTGCCACAGACTCCATAACTCTAGATTCTGGCTCACTACTCTCCATCCCATGTGACCACAAGTTGTGGATGCACCATTTACTCTTCAGCCTTCCTTCTGTTCCCAGTTCAAGCAACACCTGGCGTTAGGGAGAAACCAGTTGTCCTAAAAGACAGGTTTTTCAGTGGTGCTTATGAAACTGAGTTTTTTCCTTACATTTTTTTTTTTTGTTTGAACCGCTGGCTATTAGGTCTGGGAGCCACACAGACCTGTTTCAAATGGAATTACTATATCTTGTCGATAGTGTTTTCCAGGTGAGACCAGAGACTGTTTTATTTATTTTTAAAAACACACAGTGTTGGATGGACACACCGGATTTCCAATGAATATCACAAAGGCCTTGTTGAGATTACAGAGAGGAACCCCATGGCTCCACCACAGAAGACCTGATGGAGCTGAGAATATATGCAGAGTTATCAGCTTGATCTTGTCTTTGGAACCAAGGACTCCCCATCCCCATTCCCAGTGGGAACCTGAAATGAAAATAGTGTCAGGGGAATAGAGGGCATTAGAGTCCACAGGTGTGGACAATTGCTCCTAATCTTTTGCCTACTGCCTGGTGGGTGTGGCTTAGAGCTTACCTCCTCATGACTGAGGAAAAGCTTCTAGGTCTACATATGGAGGGTTTGCTCCAACATTCCTGGAAGGTCAAAGGAAATACACCTGGAACATGACTTCTGACATTACTGTGTGGTCAAAGAAAATAGACTTGTCTTCTAGCCAGTTACAGTCTCTGGTGGGTTGAGCGCATGCATGAAGACACTTCCTACCCTCCCTTCCTTAATATTTATAATTTGTAACTTGTGAATAACAAATTGAACATTCCTCACCAGCTTGTCTCCCATGCTTCTTATGGCCACAGAACACTGTTGCCTCACCCTTGGTGATGTTGGGGCCTGATGGCAGCTTAAACCCCGAGACAAGGGACCCCTCCTGCCTTTTGTGTTTAAGACTTATTGTTTGTGAAGTAGATAAATAACTATTTTTTCATTTCAATTCTCTATTGCTGATTGATTGTTTGGCCATAATACACGGAGAGAGAAGGCAGGCGGAGAGACAGGGCAAGAGCAAGAGTGAGAGATGGATCTGACATTCTGTGGTTTATGGTGCAATGGCTGTATAAGAAGAGCTGAATCATCACAGCCAGGAAATAAGAAGATTCTCCTGAGTTCTCCACTGGAGCCAGCATTGGATTCTGGCTCTGCAAGTTTCACCATTATGTGACAGCATCTGCTTCCTGCACAAGCTTTTAAGTGAGGTGCATTTGCCTGTGGATATTACTAGGGAGATTGCCGCATGAATGGCAGTGTGGTGGGGGCTATGAGATAGGTTCTCCATAGCAATTTCTCTTTCCCATAAGGCACCGAACTAAAGAGGCAGAGAAACTCATTGTTTGCAAAAAACACTATTGCCCCTGTGAGTGGCCACATCTGATTGCAATATGTATAGAAACTACGGACTCTAGAGTGACCTGAAGGCAGAAAATGAGATTTTGAGTATTGTTTGGTTCTCAACTTGCCAAAAGGTGGTACCTTTCTGTCCCAGTTCTCTCCTATTCCCTGTAGAACACAAGATTCCACTTGCAGTCCACAGACTGCTTTGGATGTCATGCATTTTAGCTGCTTCCACGGCCTCTGGGTTAAGTGTATCAGGTACTAAGAGGCATCAGCAGCTTAAAGTGCTCATGCAATAGAGTAAATGCTCTGTGAAGACTGAAATGTGCCCTGTATATGGGATAAGTGGTCATTTTTCTAGTCCATAAGGATTAATGCTATTTGAAATTGCATCAGTAGAAGAGCTTCAAGATGGCCAATCATGGAAGGGTGGTGTAGTTGCATTGCAAGAATATAGGAACAGGATCTAGCTTAGCAGAGAGCTAAAAGAATAGCGTTATTGTGGCCCAGTGGCATGGCCTAGTGGCTTAAGTCCTCGCCTGGAACCGCCAGAATCCCATATGGGCGCCGGTTCTAATCCCAGCAGCTCCACTTCCCATCCACTTCCTGCTTGTGGCCTGGGAAAGCAGTCGAAGATGGCCCAAAGCTTTGGGACCCTGCACCCATGTGGGAGACGTGGAAGAAGTTCCTGGATCCTAGCTTCAGATCGGCACAGCACTGGCTGTTGCACTCACGTGGGGAGTGAATCATCGGATGGAAGATCTTCCTCTCTGTCTCTCCTCCTTTCTATATATCTGACTTTCCAATAAATAAATAAATCTTTTTTTTAAAGATTTATTTTTATTATTATTATTTTTTTTCATTGGAAAGGCGGATATACAGAGAGGAGAGACAGAGAGGAAGATCTTCCGTCCGATGATTCACTCCCCAAGTGAGCGCAATGGGCCCATACTATGCCGATCCGAAGCCAGGAGCCTCTTCCGGGTCTCCCACGCGGGTGCAGGTTCCCAAAGCTTTGGGCCGTCCTCTGCTGCTTTCCCAGGCCACAGGCAGGGAGCTGGAAGGGAAGCGGGGCTGCCGGGATTAGAACCCGGCGCCCATATGGGATCCCGGGCGTGCAAGGCGAGGACCTTTAACCACTTGCGCCACCGCGCTGGGCCCTAAATAAATAAATCTTAAAAAAAAAAAAAAAGAATGGAGTTATTGGGCAAAGTGTGTGAAACCCCTCTGGAGTCCAAGAGTGAGGCAGGTCACATGTAGGCAAGAAAAAGCCACTGAAAATGCTTAAGACTAACCTGCAACCTGAGAAGATGAATGTGGGCTCCATCCAGGCAAGTAGGGACTAGGACAAAGCCTGGTGAGTGTCGAACCAATACAGTGAGACTCTAGATGGGAGTCTACATCTTCCCAAATGAGACAGGTGGAGGCAGAAGAACTGATAGGACAGAACACTGGTGAAAGAAAACAAACAGGAGAAGAAATCCACAGACAGAAAACCAGGTGACCATTTTCTGAGGAGGAGATGCCACTGGGGAAAGATCAGCTAGGGAGTAAAACATCCAAGAAAGGTCATGGGGCAAGATCAGAATCCACCTGAACCTGAAAGTTCTGAAGCCTGAGCCTATCAGAATGATTCCAGAATCATTTGAGAGGAAGACACAGAATCCCTTGGGGTCAGGGGATTCTCTCAGACACTGAGTGATAAAAGTGTGGCTCCTGGGATTGAACAAAACAGTGGCAGAAGCAGATTCCCATTGTCACTTACCTCTCAAGGGTGGGGAAAGGTGTGGGGCCTCAGACTTCAAATATTAAGTGGCAGAGTGTGCTTTTTGGTTCCCTGCAAAGCAGAAGCAGGAGTAAACATTCTTGCTGCTTGTCTGACTACTGAGTGAGAAATATAAACATTGCCATGCCTCATCTGCTGCCTGAAGAAGGCAAGTCAGAGAGAAGCCCTCCTTCCCCTCCAAAGCAGGGACACAACACATTTCCCTCTGTCTTAGCAGCCTCCAGGACATCAGACAGGCAGACATCCAAGACAACTCTAACAGCACATCAGATGCTAAAGGCTCAAAGTGACAGGAAAGCTTACAGATATGGGAAGAGGTAGAAGAAAAGGAAATAACAGATGAAAGAGCTAGTGCTATTCCTGCACAATGATCAAAAGATCACATCAATCTCACAGCTGCAAGATGAACGCCTTGAAGAACTTTCAGATATGGAATACAAAAAAAAAAAATCATGAAACTCTTCATAGACAATGAAAATGATTGGAAGAAATCAAGGAATTCAAGAATTACATCATCACAGAAACAGATTCAATAGAGCCGGTCCAAAATGAAATGCTTGGGCAAAAGAACACAGTAGAAAGACTAACCAACAAAATGGATGCTGCAGAGGAAAGAAACTGTCAACCAAGCATAATATGCCCAGCAATGCTGTCACTGGTATATGACAATGAAATAAAATATTTCCATAGTAAAGAGAAGTTAGAAGAACATGACAATACTAAGCAAGCTCTTAAAATGCTCTTCAGAAATGTTCTAAAGTCAGAGAGGAAGGATATAAATCATATTCAGTGATGGCAAATGGGAAAATCTTCTTCTTAAAACCAATAAAAGAAAACAAAATTAAACAGAAACACTAATACACACACACACACACATGACTGGACTAAAATTTTGACCTCTCAATATTAACTCTGGACTCAAATGTTCTAAAGTCATCAATCCAAAGACATAGATTAACAGAATGGATCTTAAAGGAGGACCCAACTATCTGTTACCTAGAAGATACATATCCTATCAACAAAGATGCAAAGAAGGTGAAAGTGAAAGAATGGAAAAGTACATTTCACGCTAAAGGAAATGAAAAAAACAGTTAGTGTAGTTGTTCTATTACCAGATGATACAGAATTCAGTCTGAAAAACATTAAAACATAAAGAGGGACAATACATAATGATAAGGGGAGCCATCCAGAGAGAAGTAACAGTAATAAACATTTACAAGCCAAATACAAGAGCATGTATATATATATATATATATATATATATATATATATATATATATATCCATATCCATTATATGGATATGGAATATATATATTTTTTTCAACTGTACCTGGAACGTTCTCTGGGACCAACCACATGATAAGTCACAAAACAAGACTCATTGACTTCAAAACATTGAAATTATACCATGATGCTTCTCAATCCACAATGGAGTGAAACTAGAGTTCAAAAATCAAAATATCCAAGAAAAATTTAAACACTTGGAAGATGAACAACTTGCTTCTGAATGAATAATATAACTGAGAAGCAATTAAAGAAATTTCCTGAAACCAATGAAAACTCAAACACAACAAAGCAAAATTTGTGGGTTACCAGCAAGGCAGTGTTAAGAGGTAAGTTTAATGCAGTTGCTGTATACATCAAGAAACAAGAAAGACACTAGATAAAGGAGCTAAGTATATGTCTGAAGGAACTAGAAAAACAACTGCAAAATAATCCCGAATACAACAGAAAACAAGAACTCATTAAAATAATCAAAATAAAAGAAGGAATAAATCAAACAGAACTTAAAGAAAAATACACAAAATCGTTAAAACAAACAAAAAAAATTGGTTCCTTTAGAAAATAAACAGAATAGAAACCCTAATGACCCAACTGGCAAAAAAAAAAAAAAAAAAAAGTGGGAGAAGACAAGAATTAATAGTATCAAAGATAAAAATGGAAATGTAACAACAGATACCTTGGCCATACAGAGAACCAATATAGGCTATAGGTAACAAATCAGAAAACCTCCAGAAAATGGATAGATTTCTGGACTCTTCCCATCTACCAAACTTAGTCATGAGGCAATAGAAAATCTAACCAAACCTATACTAGAGGCAGAGATTGAATCAGTGGTTAAAGCCCTCATCCAACCCCCAACAACAAAAAAAGCTCAAGCCCAAATGCTTTCACTGTTGAATTCCCCAAAGCATTCCAAGTAAAACTGACTCCAATTCTCCATTAACTTTTCAAAGCAATAGAAGGGAAGGCAATTCTTCCAAAGTTGTATGAGGACAATGTCACCTTAATACCAAAACCAAATAGAGACACAACAGAGAGAGAAAACAATGCACTGAGACATTTGATGAATATCAACACTAAGATCTTCAACAAAATATTAGCCAACAAAAATCACAAAGACATCAGGTTGTTCATCTGTACCAGTTGGGATTCATTCCTGGCATGCAGTAATGATTTATATATACAAATCTATAAATGTGATGTATCACATCAAGTAACTGAAGAGCAAAAATCATATGATAGTTTCAATAGTTGCAGAGAAAGCATTTGATAAAATCCAACACCATTTCATGCTAAAAACTCTCAACAAGCTAGACATAGAAGGAACAATCCACAACATAAAGCAATGTATGAAAACACAATGCCAGCCTTCCTAGTAAGATCCGGAACTAGACAAGGATGCCCACTGCTATTGGAAGTACTCACAAATGCTCTTAGACAAGAAAAGGAAGTCATTGGGATTCAAATTGGGAATGAGAAAGTCAAGGTATCTCTGAAGATAACATGATTCTATACATAGGAGAACAAAGAGACTCAATAAAAAGACTGCCAGAAAGTATATGAGAGGTTGGTAAAGTGGCAGTGTATAAAATGAATGATGAGAAATCAACAGTCTTAGCGAATGCAAACAACTCCAATGCTTAAAAATAACAGAGAAGAAAATGAAATACCTGGGAATTAATCTAATTGAAGACATGACAGCTCTCTATGAAGAAAACTACAAAATGTTAACAAAAGAAATGGAAGACTTCAAAAAGTGGAGAAATATACCAGGTTCCTGAATGGGCAGAGTCAATATCATCAAATGTCTATACTGCCAAAAACAATATGTACAATGCAATCTCTTTTTAAAAATCTTTTTTAGATTAATTACATTGCATTATGTGACAGTTTCATAGGCTCTGGGATTCCCCCAACCCCTTCCCTGTACCCTCCCCCTATGGTGGATTCCTCCACCTTGTTGCAGTATCATACTTCAAATTTAGTCAAGATTTTTTCATTGCAATCATATACCAAACATAGAGTCCAGCATCTTATTGTCCGAATAAATTCAACAGATTCAACAGATTCGGACAGTATCTGTGGTCCGAAGCAGAGCTGGCAGAATATCATCCTGATCAATTAAAAGCCCCAACAGAACATCAACAACAATTTACAACATTATGGAATTAATTGGCTTGATATTGATTAACCAATATGGTAGAAAAAGTGCAAGTTCTTAACTACATCCTGTGAATTCTTCATTGACATTTCAATTTTAGTTTATATACAACCAGCTTCTATACACCTTTAAATGCCTATAGTGTACTATTCAGCTGTCTCATGTCTATTTTCATTTTAGTAGTTAGCAGTTTATACTGTTAAAGCATAATTTTGCTGCACTTGGCAGTTTTTAGGATGGTCTAAACTGGCGTATAACTCTAACAAGGCATATGTCAACAATTTTGATGCAGAACAGTTTTAGGAGGGATGTGCAGAGAAATCTTCAATACCCCAGTGAGGAGTAACTAATCTTTGTGTCCTACCTAGTAAGGTATATGTGAATCCACTCTGACCATTTCCTGTCTGATTCTAAGCTTTCCTTGCTGTTCTCTATCTAATCTAGTGTCTTTATTTGTTTGTTTTGTGAGGTTCCGGAGCAACCCTGATGATCATTGAAGAGTGGTGGGGATCCAAAGTTGGAACTAAGCAGGCACCAGAGAAAGCTCTTCTCCCTAGTTCCGAAGAAAGTTTACTGTTTTTCTGTTTCAGCAGAATGCTTAGGGTTCCTGGCTGTTGTTCTGATGACCTTGGGTCCTGCAAGGAAGGATTTGGGCTTCTTCCATCCCATGTGGTAGATCCAAATGGGGGTGGATGACCACAAGTTCTTGGCCTCCGAAGGCACTCCAATTCCCCGTGGTCTCCATGGCAGTTGGGATGTAGTCCTTAGTGCTCATTCTGATAGTCCTTGGTGAGGATCCAGGAGTCTCCAAGGTTGGGATACAGGCCTCCTCCTGTCCACATGCTCCCCTATGGGGTCCCCCCGCTCTGTTCATATGACCTCCTGTTAAGAGGTTGTCAGGGTCACTCCCGATTCCCCGCATATATCTTTATAGTTTTACTATTGTCTAATGCTGCCTCGAGACTGCTGTATATGACTTACTTGTTATGTTCCTGATAGGTTATACTTCACGTCTTCCTCACACATTCTAAGGAGATGGAAGACTTCTCTGATCTCCTGGCCCATTTCTGAGTAACATAGGATCTTGAAAGTATATTAGGTTTTACAATTCTTTGATGTAGATTATAAGCAGTCTGACTCACATTGATTGTTGTTTCATTGGTTACATCACAATGTCTTACTGCATGTGATATAGGCTGTTTGAGGTTGAGATAATATTACAATTTACAGGTACTATTTTTCAGATTGACATAATTACATCTTAAATTAAGCAAATATGTGGTATCTAACCTTTTAGAATTGGCTCATTTCCCTTAGCATAATGGTTTCCAGTTGGTCCCATGTGGCCACAAAGAACTGCATTTTTTTTAATGGCTGAGTAGTATTCCATGAAGAGGATGAACCAAAGCTTTCTTATCCAGTCTTCTGTTGATGGGCATTTCAGTTGCTTCCAGGGTTTTTCCAATTACTGATTGTGCTGCTATGAGCATAGGGGTGCATGTTGTTTTCTCGTGTAACAGGTGTTTTGGATATATTCCCAGGAGTGCTATTGCTGGATCATATGGTATGCAGATTTTGAGTTGAGTCTTCTCCATATTAATTTCCATACAGGCGTACGAACCTGTAGCCCACCAGCAATGGAGTAGGGTTCCCTTTCCCCAACATCCTCGCCAGCAAGTGTTGTTGGTGGTTTTTTGGACGTGGGTCAATCTTACTTAGGTTAGGTGGTACATCATTGATGTCTTAATTTGGATTTCCTTATTGCCAAGGAATTTGAGCAATTATTTATGTGTTTGTTTGCCATTTGTATTTTTTCCTTTGTGAAATGTCTGCCCATTTCCCATGCCCATTTCCTGAGTGTTTTCTTAGTTTTGGTATTCTAATTGATTTGGAGTTCTTTGTATATTCTGGAGATTAGCACCCTATCACCTATGTAGTGTGCAAAGATCTTGTCTCATTCTGTGGGTTGTTTTTTGATTTATTGATTGTTTCCCTTGCTGTACAGAAGCTTCTTAGTTTGATGAGGTCCCATTATTTATTTTGGTCCTGATTGCTATTGCTTTTGGTGTCCTTTTTAGGAAGACAGGACCTACCCTGAATTGCAGGTTGTTTCCTACAATTTCTTCCAAAAGTTTGAAGGTTTCTGGATGTAGGTTTAGGTCTTTTATCCATTTAGATTTGATCTTCGTGTATGATGAGAGATGTGGGTCTATCTTCTGGTTTCTGCAGGCTATCAGCCAGTTGTCCCAACAACATTTATTGAAGAGACTTTCCCGTTTGCATGGTTTGTCATCTGTCTTTTTGTCAAAGATTATTTGGCTGTTGCTTCTATTTTGCTCCATTGATCCTCCTCTCTATCTCTGTGCCAGTACCAGGCTGTTTTGATAACCACCACCCTATAGTATGTCCAGAGGTCCAGAACTGTGATTTCCCCTGTTAACTTCCTATTCTTTAGTATGTTTCTGGCTATTCGTGGTTTTTTGTGTTTCCAAATGAACCTCTGTATCATTTTTTCGAGTTCTGCGAAGAATGATTTGGGTACTCTGATTGGGATTGTGTTTAATGTATATATTGCTTTTGGCAGTATGGACATTTTAATGATATTGATTTAATACCCAGGAGCATGGTATATTTCTCCATCTTTTGAGGTTTTCCTCAGTTTCTTTTTTTCTTTTTTTTTTAAAGATTTATTTTTATTATTTTTTTATTGGAAAGGCGGATATACAGAGAGGAGAGACAGAGAGGAAGATCTTCCGTCCGATGATTCACTCCCCAAGTGAGCACAACGGCTGATGCTATGCCGATCCGAAGCCAGGAGCCTCTTCCGTGTCTCCCACATGGGTGCAGGGTCCCAAAGCCTTGGGCCGTCCTCCACTGCTTTCCTGGGCTACAGGCAGGGAGCTGGAAGGGAAGCGGGGCTGCCGGGATTAGAACCGGCACCCATATGGGATCCTGGGCGTGCAAGGCTAGGACTTAACCACTTGCGCCACCGCACCGGGCCCTCAGTTTCTTTTTTAAGTGTTTTGTAGTTTCTTCAAAAAGGTCTCCTACATTTTTGGTTATGTTTATTCCTAGATACTTCATACTTTTCTCTGTTATTTTGAATGGCACCTTGCTAGATAGATCTTTTTCCATCTTGGGTCTGTTTGCATACACTATCGCTGTTGACTTTCGTTCATTTATTTGGTACCCTGCCACTCTACCAAACTCTCGTACAAGTTCTAGCAGTCTCTGTATTGAGTTTCTTCGTTCTTCTATGTAATGGATCATGTCCTCTGCGAATAGTGAGAGCTTGACTTCTTCATTTCCCATTTGAATTCCTTTGATTTCTTTGTCTTGTCTTATGGCCTCTGCGAGTACCTCTAGGACTATGTTGAATAGCAGCGGTGATAGCAAATATCCTTGTCTTGTTCCCGATCTCAGTGGGAAGCCTTTCAGTGGCATAAAATATCTTTTTCCATCCCTTCACTTTCAGCTTTTTAGCGTCTTTTCTGGTTATATGTGTCTCTTGTAGGCAACAGATAATTGTGTTTTGTTTGATGATACATTCTGTTAATCTATGTCTTTTGATTGATGATTTTAAGCCATTTGTGTTAAGAGTTGAGAGATTGCGATTTTGCCCTGCCATGCATGTGTGTTTTTGTGGGTGTTGGTATTTCTGTAATTGCTTTTCCTTGTGTAGACTTTAGTGGAGAGAGCTTCCTATTTGCCATCTTCACTTATGGTTTGCTCCCTTTTTTCTGTTTAGCACATTTATAAGGTGATTTTGTAGAGCTGGTTTTGTGTTGGCATGTTCTTCTAGTTTCTGTTTGCTATGGAAGTATCTGATTTTGTTCTCAAATACAAATAAGTTCTTTGCTGGGTACATTATTCTTGGTTGAAATTTGTTTTGTTTCAGGATTTAGAAGCTCTTAGTCCATTCTCTCCTTGATTAGAGGGTTTCTTCTGAGAAGTCAGCAGTGAATCTGATTGGTTTTCTCCTACATGTCATCTTTTCTCTGCTTTGTACTTGTCTCAGGATTTTTTTTTTTTTTTTGTATTCATTGGAGTGGAGCTTGAGTATCACATGCCTGCATGAGTGTCTCTCCAGATCATATCTGTTGGGAGTTCTCTGTCCTTCCTGGATTTAGGCTGGGTTCATGTTCCAAGTGTTTTGGACGTTTTTCTGTAAAATTTCCTAGGGCATCATTTGCATTCCTGACTCCTTTTCCCACTCCTTTGGGAAGGCCTATAATCCTGATATTTGATTTTCTGAGGTTATCTTTCATTTCCCGTATGGTTTTGTAAGCTTTGTTCAGACTTTCTCCAGCTGTTTAATGAGCTAGGCACCTTCATTCTGAGTGTATTCAGTTTCAGAAATCTTGTCTTCTGCTGTATTTATTCTGTTGATTAGACTCTCAACTTTGTGCTTTAAGTCAAGGATTTCGCTTCTGAATTGTATTTCCGTGACTATGTGGTTCCTGAATTCCTTGAAGTCTTCCCAGTGGTTCTTACTATCTCTGACAAATGTTATCATTGTTTTTAAAAATCCCTTGTCTGGTAGAACTTCGATGTCTTCATCTCACAACTCCGTAATAGGTATTGGTTTTTGGTTGTTTTTTGGGAGAGTGCTGGCTCTCTCGTCTGAATCATTACTTTTCCTGATACCTCTACCCACTGTGTTATTATTTCTTGTTGATTTGGGGAATTTGCTATTTGATTTGTTTATCCACAGTTTCTGGTCTCAGTGCAGTAGTCTGGAGTAGGTGTGGTTCTGCTACAGCTATTTGGCATATGGAAGAGAATTTCTCTGAGTTCTATTGGGGATCTCTGGGGGTGGTGAAAGATTGGGTAGCTTTCTTTACCACTGAATGTATATACTCCTCTGTACCTGGGTTTCCCAACAGTCTGTTGGCTATGGCATCGTCCCATGTGCGTCTCATGGGTGGGGCACAGTAGAGCAATTTGTAGCTTTGCGACTCCATGTCTCTGATCTGGGCAGATTTGGGAGACCCTCAGGGCACCTCAGGCCTGTGAGGGAGTACGAGTCAGGCCGCAAGGCGCTCTAGCTATAGGCGTTGGAACCATAGCCCATTA
Organism: Ochotona curzoniae; assembly: GCF_017591425.1. NCBI lineage: Eukaryota > Metazoa > Chordata > Mammalia > Lagomorpha > Ochotonidae > Ochotona > Ochotona curzoniae. The sequence continues at coordinate 16,856 of NW_024466561.1, read as the reverse complement.
AGGCCTCCGGTCTCCTTCACTGTCTTTTACAACCTCATCCGGGGATTCCTTTCCCTGGTGCCCACACCGTCGTGATAGTTCCAGGTGCAATCTACCCAGCCCCTTTGCTCACTTGGGCCCTGGGCGCCTGCACGCTGCTGATGCTAGCACCACTGCCATTTCAACACATGCTCTGCCAAGCATCTGTGATTACCAGGGCCCTGGATGCCCACATGTTGCCTACACCAGTGTCACCAAGGAGTTTCTAGGCACGATCTGCTAATGGAGTCCTCAGGCGCCAGTTCCACTGTGGAGCCTCCAGGTGCAGTCCTGTGCAGCCCCTGATTAAACACACATCACCGGCACTGTGCCACTGAGGAGCCTCCAGGTGCGGTCCCGCATGGCACTGTCATGATGTGAAACCCAGGCACCAGCGCAACTGAGGAGCAATGTCATCAAAATGTCAATATCATCAAAATGTCCATATTCCCAAAAGCAATATGTATAATGCATTTTCAATTAAAATCCAAGAACATTCTTCACAGAGCTTTAAAAAATGATACAAAGGTTCACCTGGAAACATGAAAGACCATGAATAGCAAGAACTATTCTGTACAATAAGAATTTAGCTGGAGGGATTATAATCCCAGATGTCCGCATATATTATAGGGAGGTAGTAATCAAAACAACCTGGTACTGGCACAGAAAGAGGACAGAAAATAACCTAGGGGCAAAGAAAATCTCTTCAATAAATGTTATTGATACAGTTGGACAGCAACCTGCAGAAATAAGAAACAAATCCACACCTTTCATCATACACAAAGATCTAATATAAATTTATAAAGGATCTAAACCTACATCCAGAAACCATCCAACATTTGGAAGAAAACTTTGGAAATACTCTACAACATAGAGGTGCAGGCACAGAATTCCTAGAAAAAGTATCAAAGTAAAGGAAATCACGACCTACATTACAAATGGGACTACATTAAGCTAAGAAGCTTCTGCACTGAAAAGGAAACAATTAACAAAGTAAAAAGGCAACCAAAAGCATGGAAGAAAATATTTGCACACTATAAAGGAATTAGGGGGCTAATATCGAGAATATACCAAGAATTCAGAGAAACCATACAACGAAACAAACCAGTCAACACATGGGCAAATTAAATGGCCAGATACTTTTGAAAGGAATAAATCAAAAATCGTTAAAAGGCGTATGAAAGAATTCTCAGGGTCCCCAACAATAAGAGAAATTCAAATACAAACAACACTGAAGTTCCACATAACTCCAGTGAGAATGGCTCACATTGAAGATGTGGGGGGAAAAGGAACCCTACTCCATTGCTGCAGGGAATGCAGGATGGTACGGCTACTATGGAAGTCAGGATGGAGACAAAGTGGTTGAAAGATGATTTTACTGGGAAGACCTCACAAGCCTTTATAGAGTAGAAAAGGGGTGAGGGAGAACAGTGGTCTCAATAGCACTTCCCACAAGCAATGCCATTGTAACTTGCTAGCAGGCATGTCTCTGTAGACCATCGAATCAAGCCACAGGTCACAATGGACAGCCAAGGTTGGAAGCCGTGTTTTTGTCCATAGGCAATTAGGTCAAGATAAGCTACCATCTGGGCTGAAAGTTATGCCTTGGGGCATGTTCACTATATATGACTGGTAAACAGAATGTGGGGTTGCATTTAACTCCTCAGAGTTGCTTGGCAGGGAAGTTGAAGCACAGCTTCTCCAAAGACAGAGATTGTGGTGCAGCCTACCACTCTAACTGCATGACCACTGAACAGGCCAGACTGGAGTCTCAATTCGCCAAGACAATTGTTAGGGGATTCTCCTGGGCACGGTATGCCTATGGCTTCCCATGTAAATTAAGCAGGTAGAGATCCACGGGTGATCTCCTACACTAGAGAATTAAAGAAAACAGTGGCTAAATGGGATCAATATTTGATGAATGTTCACTTTGGACAAGATTCATCTTTCACAGCTGAATCTTTAGCATATCAATTGTCACATGAATCACTATCTGTGATTCCAATACTAGTCTTCAGTAGAATATGGAACGTTGAATTCTAAATATGCTACAGTAGATAAATGTAAATGATAATCATGGCATTATCAAACAAGTGTTATGTAATGAACATTTCTTGAAATCTACAAGCAGAACTCATTTACATTTTCCCCTCACAACAAAAGATTATGAACAAATCACATATGGATTCTTTTACCAACACGTAGCCCATGTTCTGAAAAACTCATGTTTATCATTTAATACTTGCTGAGAGTTTCAAAATGTTTTTTCACATGCCTTGCATTTTTAGAGTGGTGTCTATATGCAATCTTCCTAATGCTTGTTTCATTCACTCACTAAGCTTCAATAAACCGTGACGGAAGGTTCATGGTAGCTAGTTTCTGTTTGCATACTTCTGTGTTTCTGAGCTTCATGGTTTTGCTGAAGATTGACATTAGAAAAGTGAATTTTTAGTAAATGAAGTTATATTATATATTTTCTGTGTATATGTTATTATTCATATGCTGATCCTTTCTACTACACTCAAAATGTGTTTGTGTATGAATCTTTTCACACTTGTCCATAAATTTATACTGTGTATGATTTTCCATATTTACTATGTTTCATCTTTGTGAATTTGCTGATGTAAAACAAGACCTGGCTTGAGTTAAAGGCTTTTCCACACTCACCACATTTTAAGGCTTTACCGTATATGGATTCTTTAACACACTAAAAGGTTTCCCAAACACTATATTAATAACGTTTTTGCCCTGTGTGTATTATCGGAGTCTAATGAAAATTGGCAGCTTCTAAGAGGCTTCTGCATAGTCTACATTCATGTTTTTCCCACGTGAATTCTGATGTGCAGAGACTTGACTGCAAAAGCATCTTCCACACTCACTACATTCATAACATTTCCCCTATGTGGATTCTCTGATGTGTAATGGGACCTGAGTTGTAGGTAACGAAATTTCCAAAGCAGCTGCATTTGTAAAGTTTTACCCCAGTGTGGATTCTCTGATGTATGATTAAATATGACTTGGCAGAGAAAGTTTTTTTCTTGGTTTTTCCCCAGTGTGCATTTCCTGATGTCTAATGAAAGTTGAGTTGTCTCTAAAGGCTTTTCCGCACTGGCTACATTCATAAGGTTTTTCCCCTATGTGGATTCTTTGATGTGTAATGAGACTTGAATGTTGTGTAAAGGCTTTTCCACACTGACTACATTCATAAGGTTTTTCCCCAGTGTGGATTCTCCGATGTCTAATGAAAGTTGAGTTGTCTCTAAAGGCTTTACCACACTGGCTACATTCATAAGGTTTTTCCCCTGTGTGGATTCTTTGATGTGTAATGAGACTTGAATGTTGTGTAAAGGCTTTTCCACACTGACTACATTCATGAGGTTTTGCTCCAGTGTGGATTCTCTGATGTCTAATTAGATCTGAGTGGTAGGTAAAGGCATTTTTACACTGGCTACATTCATAAAGTTTTACACCTGTGTGGATGCTCTGATGCTGAATGAGATATGAATGGCTGACAAAGGCTTTTTCACACTCAGTACATTCATAAGATTTTTCCCCTGTGTGGATTCTCTCATGTGCAATGAGATATGAGTGTCTGGTATAGGCTTTTCCACACTGGTTACATTCATAAGGTTTTTCCCCTGTGTGGATTCTCTCATGTCTAATGAGGTTTGAGTGGCTGGTAAAGGCTTTTACGCACTGGTTACATTCATAAGGTTTTTCCCCTGTGTGGATTCTCTCATGTCTAATGAGGTTTGAGTGGCTGGTAAAGGCTTTTACGCACTCGCTACATTTATAAAGTTTTCCCCCTGTGTGAATTCTCTGATGCCTGATTAGTTGTGCCTTCTGAGAAAAAGCTTTTCCACACTGGGTACATTCATATAGTTTTTCCCCTGTGTGGATTCTCTGATGCCTGATGAGGTGTGATTTACAAGAAAAAGCTTTACCACATTGGCAACATTCATAAGGTTTTTCCCCACTGTGGAATCTCTGATGATTCAAGAGACCAAAATGGCTATTGAAGGGTTTTCTGTACATCAGTTTCCCCGCTGTGTGAATTTTCTGATGTCTCTTGAAAGATAATTGGTCATCACAGGCTTCCTCAAGCTTATTGCACTCATATGCCTTTTCTCCAGTGTGAAGGATCTGATCACTTCTGAGTTCTGACTTCTGGTAAATATTCTCTTTGCATTCATTGCACACATAGAAATCTTCACCTCTGTCAGTGCTCTGTGTGGTGGTAAGGCAAGATTTACTGCTAAAAGATTTCATACAGTAGCCACACACATAGTGATTTACTTTGACATCCGTTTTACACATAAGAAATTTCTCACTCTTGAAATGCTCATGGAGTTTCTCTCTTGATTGTGCTTCCTGATGTTTGCCAAAAGAAGAATTGTTGTGTAGCATTTTTTTTTCAACCTGAATTGTGTCTCCCACAATGAGAGGTTGCTTACTGCACAGCACTTTAGTATAAACTTGCTCACATATAGGGGATATTTTCTTTCCGCTGAAAGCTTTGTCTTTCCCATTATGTTCAAAAGACTGCTGACAAATGTGCATCTTGTCCTGCTGAGTGAGACTTTCCCCACTCTGGAGGCTGTTCTCAGGGACATTAGAAGCAGAGTTTTCCCCCAATGGCATTTCTTCATGTTTCCTATAGGAAAAAAAAAAAGAAGAAGAAGAAATAAATTCTGGTATCTCTACCTCCATTCAAGAGGCACCTCATGTCTGAGCTCCTGCCGCGGCCCAGCAGTGACATTATCTATGAGGCACACTCTTGAGGGTCTTGCAAAAAGCTGGAACCGCAACTGGAGCCCTTCTTGCCAAAGGTGGCTGCATTATACCCTTCTCTTTGCTGCCTTTTCCCCCAAAGGTCTTAGCTTTTCTCTGCCGCTTTTTTAGCCATCTCTCTGCTGCTTTTCCCCATTCTTGTCTCTGTACTTTTCTCTCCATAGGTCCTACAGCTTTTGTCCTGCTCTTGCACCCCTCTCTACTGCTTTTCTCGTTCTTGTCCCTATACTTTTCTCTCCATAGGTCTTACTGATTTTGTAACCCCTCTCTGCTTTTTTTTCCTCCCCTTATGCCTTAGCTTTTCCAACCCTGTCTACTGCCCTATTCCTCACGTTGCATTCGTCATTCTTTGCCGTGTCTTTCTCTGTGGTTCATGTTATTGCTTTTAGCAGCTGCTTTTATACCACTCTCCGCCAATCACTTCTCCCCGTGGATTCACTTGGTACTACCTGAAAGCCAGCAGCAATGACATAACTGCAGTGAGGGCATCAGTCTATTCCTGTGACTTCCTGTTTACCTGCTGGTGAGACAAACCCTGCCTCCTCGCCCTGGACCAGCTGCCATCCTGCGACGGCCTTTCCTATTCCTGGGAGTGGCTTTGGCACCTGGCTCCCCACAACCTCCCTCATCAGATGTGCTTTCCCCCTTCCCTCTTCCAAGTTCACCTGTTCATTTAGCATATAAAACTTCTGTCTACAACTGATTTCCAGTTTGTGTTTCTATAAGCTCTGGAAAAAAAAAACAGTGAGTGTTCCTGGTAACATCTGCTGGGATGTACAACAATGTCTCACTAACAGTAAGACACTTTGCAAAGACTTCTGGCTCTTAGACCAGAGCTATGTGGCTTGACTATGCAGAGAGAAGACTGCACAAGGATGGTAAGCCTTCTACCAAGTGGGACTGAACTTATAAAAATGATCCTTGCCACCCCATAGCTCTGCAGAAACATATAGAGTACACCACCCACTCACCCACATAAGCATCACCACTGCCTAGCTTTGGCTAAAACTTCAGATGGAGTATTCTTGTAGGTGGGTTCAGATAGAAAATATAGCAACTAAGGACTTAAAAGGCTCTAATCACCAACTATCTTCTTCTGGGTCTCCCATGAAGAATCCGGGTTGAAAGGTTTTAACAGGACAGAACAGAAAATGTGAGACTGTTTTCCCAGGCCACAAGCAGTAAGCTTGATGTTAAGTAGGGCTGCCAGAATGAGAACCAATGCGGACAGGGGATCCCAGCAATTGCAAGGTGTGAAGTTAACAATTAGGCTACCATGCCATGCCCTTGGGTGTAATCTTTTGAAATGACCTATTTGGGTCTTTGGGTCACACACTCTACACTTCCTAGATGAATTGAGAAAAGAACAGTTTCCTTATTTTGTTTCTTTTCTCAATTTGATAACTCATGTGGCATTCTATCTCTGAGGCACAAACAGCTATAGAATGGCAAGGTTACATTTTGAGATGTGTAGTAGGAGCTATTTCCTGGGTAGTTGAATGACTATGAATGGGAAATGTCTTACTAACAGATTCCCGCCTAGACAAGGGTCAGGGGACACTTTAAAACCTAAGACACTTTGGCATTTCCCTTTCTCCATTCAAGAGCCACACCATCTGCTGACTCTCTCCCAAGAAATGCCATTCGATTCCCTCTGGTTTTCACATTCAGTTGGTCACTTTGCAAATAAAGCTCCTGTCTTCAAATACAAATAGAATGAAATAATACTTCTCGTTTCTTTTATGCACAATTTTCCTTTCTGTGCATGTTTCAATTGTGGCCAGAACTAATACCAAGCATCTGTGGTGATGCCACTTTCTTTGGAGTTATTATTTAATTTTTGTGATTGCAACTTGCCTGAAGATAATTTCTTGTCTTTTCTGATTAGCGCCAAGCAGCTCATTCTTTCTGTAGGGATCTGAAATGATGAAAAGAGTAAATCTATCCATGAATCACACCTAAGTATTTCTTTTCCAATGCTTAAGTAAAGCCAACGAGGTTTGTTGCCATTCTCTATACAGCAGATTTTATCATTGGTAAAATGTGGATTTTTTGAGCATTATTTATAAGCATTATGTCTTTTTTATTATGACATTCATATAATAACTTTTTTAAGTACAAAGTTGAATTACTTGGAATTGTGCCAATTTTATCAGGACAGAACAGAAAATGTGGCACAGAAATCCAAAATAAGGCTTAGGCTATCTTACAGCCCATAGCAACGCCAATTAGTCTTGTCTTGGCTATTCTGCTTCAAATGCAACTTCCTGAAAATATATCTTGGGAGATGGCAGATGATGATTTAAGTGCTAGGCATCATTCAAAGGAACAAAACATAGTTCTAGATTTATGTTTATAGGTTCCCAAAGTTTAAAAGGCACTGCTAGAATAAACCTAAATATGCAGACTGCAGAATGCTGTGTCTCATCAGCTGTCCCTTTGAAAGAAACTTAAAAAAAAAAAAAAAAACAGAGAGAATGCCAGTCAACTTTTACTGAGCTATGCATCAGCTTCCCTGCCGCCCACTGTGTGCTGACCTACCTGAAAGGCCCTGGTTGAGAGCTTTTCCCACTGTCCATGGTGCTGATTCTTGCTCAAACTTGAAGATGACATTAGGCTTTGTCATGTAGTACCCTGTTCATGGAACAAAATGTAAACACTGCAAAATCACTACCAGTCCTACCAACTGCCAAATTTTATACACTCTTCTTTCCTTTGTCCTCTATACAGAAGTATCCTGCTTGGGAAAGACAGAATCTCACTCACCCACAGACAGCAGGTTGCTATAGGTCTCAAGCATCACCTCTCTGTACAGGGCCCGCTGAGTATTGTCCATAATCTGCCATTCTTCTTGGGTAAAGTCCACAGCCACATCTTCAAATGACACCAACACCTGTAACAGCACATGTCTCCTCAGTTCTGGATCACCAAATAGAAATACTGACAGCGCTTTGTATGTATACTTAATTTGCAATACTTACAAGTACAGCTTAAATTACAATTAATACAGAATCATAGCACAACAACCAAATGAGCATTCTTGTCTTGCATTACTTTCACAATTCTAATACTTCAACAGAATATTCCTTATTCTCTTAAATACTGTTTTCTTTAAACATTCTGATTCTATTAAATTCTTGAAGGCATTGTTAGAATACACCTTCACCCACTCTTCTCTGGATGGGCATCTGGATTGTTTCCATGCCTTTGCTATTATAGACTGTACTGCAACAAATATAGGATTACAGATCCCCTTCTCATAAGCAGTTTTCACTTTTTTGGGTGTATTCCTGGAAGTAGGATAGCTGGGTCATATGGTCACATGGGGGGTTAATTGGCAATTCTCTAAGTACTCTCCATACTGATTTCCATAGTGGTTGTACTACACTGTGCTTCCAACGGGAGGTGGGAATTTAGGGAGGGAATCCCAGACCCTACATAATTGTACCATAAAATTCAAAATGAAAAATATATATATATGAGAAAAATAGAATACACCTTCAGGTAAAGACATCACTCTCAGCTTCTCTCTGTTACTGCCACTCTGCTCAACTAAATTAAAATAAATAATCATATTAACCCTGAGCCAAAATACTAACACAGGAACCATATTAGTAAGCTGAGTGTAATTCTGTGTGTCTGATTTGCATCTTCTACGGACATAGCTTAATTTATAGTCTGTACAGCAACGTAGAGTAAAAACAAAATAAATAGCATGTCCTGTATTATTTTTGCAAATCTGAAGCGTTAATTCTCTTATTATTTTATATCAGGTTGGCTTTCTGTAATAATTATAAAATGATTTCCCTCTGTAATCTGTAGACATACATAAGCACATGAGTCTAAGGCAGAGGTCAGGACAGGTGAGGGGCTGTGCCAAGCTAAGTCAGAGCACACTGGCATGCATGTGATCTATGGCTGGGAACAGGCCCGGTTGGGGAGCTAAGGAGACAACCCTAGCTGGGTTGTGGTTCTCACCAAGGGGTGTGTGACCTGGAATGGGGGCTACGTTCTGATCTGGAAATGGTTGTAGTCTCCCTTGGCACAAGTGTGGACTGGGATTGGATGCACTGAACCAGGCCAGACTCCAACACCCTCTGGTGTCCTGGAGGACCAGGGTAGATGTGCAATGGACTAGGCAAGGTCTCAAACCCCTACTGAGCCATGTCTGAGCCATAGGTGGGTATGGACAAACCATGGCTGGGTTGAAACATCCAACAGCAAGGACTAGTTTTGGTTGAGGGCCAGTCAGGAAAAGCCACTGTTCCTGCTAGGACAGGAGGTGGACTGAATAGGGCTGGCTCATGGACCCACTGGTAAGCGTGAAACCTGGCATTGGGAGAGGTTCTGATGGAGGAGCCTGGGCAACTCGTCTGGCAGGGCACAGACCAGGCAGGTAAGCACAAGAAACATGATAGGAAACAGCTCAGAACAGGCCATGGAAGGTTACCCAGTGGCATACAATTGGCAGCGGTCAGGGGAAGACCAGGCTGAATTTGTCCACGTCATCCACTGGCAAATCCAAACACCAGAACAGTGTGGGTTTAGCCAGGTTCAGTTGCAACAAAGACTAGTACACAATATGGAATGCCAAGGTGAGGTTGCCTGTACCGGAAGAGACCACAGTGCCCAACCAGTAAGTGTGAGAAAAAGGAAAGGAACAGGCAGAGCCAGCAGGGGAATAAGGGAGGGTTCCTTTGATGGACAGCTACTCCCGCTGGACTGCGTGGGCTGGGATGGAAGCAGACCAGACTAGGCAGGTCTATAACTCCTGTGCCTCATGTGGAGTAGATCAGGGAAAAGCCGTGCTGGGCTGATTATTCCTACTGGTACAAACAAAATTAGAGTGGGTGAGGGTTGTTTGGGCTTAGCCACAGCATCAGCTGGCAGAAGCTGGCACTGGAAGCTAGTTCTGTCAAGTCAAACCACAGAACTATCTGGAGAGTGCATAATCTGGGACTGGGAGAGGCTTGGGAGGGAAATAGTGGGCTCCTCCCTCTTGGGTTACCACTTCCATGGGAGGGCATAAAACTAGGAGGGTGGCTAGGGTAGAATGGGGTGTGGGACAGACTGAATTACTGCTACACATACTGGCAAACCAGGGTTGGGGGCGTGTTTGGTGGGGGTTATTGTGGGTTGCTCCAACTAGGCTGCAGCTCCCACTGGTTTATGTGAGGGTCAAGTATATGCTGGGCAGCACCAGGCTGGATTGCAACACCCATTGGTTCCAGTGGAAGTCGGGGAGAAAACAGAACCAACCCAGCGATTGCAACCACCAGCTGAACAAGGAATGATGGACTGCCGGGCCCAGTACTTGCTAGCACATACAAGAATCTGGTTTGAGCACACCTCAGACAGTTTCTTTGGAGATTTCCCCAATCAAAATGCTGGACTCAGAACCCTAACCAAGAAAAGAGAGAAGACAGAACAAGTCAACCAACCATCTCTGCTATGGACTATGTCAATCAGAGGATTCTTCAAGAACCTCATAGTGCTTGGAGTGGCAAGATTGGCAACGATTCATAACTGTTGAAATATCAAATCCACTTGGGAAAGAACCTCAGAGCATACCCTACATTCGGGACCTGGGGAGGGTGGGAAATTGGGTGGGCCTTCTCCCTTTATACCCCCCTTTTAAACATGAAGGAAACAATATGGAAAAAGTAATAGTCTTACCCACAAAAAAAAAAAAAAGAAAAAAAAATAACATGGCAGATAAGGAAGACACATGTTTAATAATGCACAGAACAATGAGGAAATTTTTGAATAATTTATAAATATTGAGATATATAAAAATCACATGAAGCAATAATAAACTTCATTTATTCCAACACAAAATAAGGAAATATTGTATATATATATATATATATATCCCATAACCTTTTTTCACTTATGTGTAGGTACATGCTAAAATCCTTTCTACTTTCTGTTTTACTTTTTATGGAATAACATTTAAATGAAAAATCTGAATTACTACATAGGGCACTGCAGCTTAGTAGGGAAACAAACTTCAGCCTCTCACAGAACTACCTTCTTATAACAAGCAGCTAATATCACACAGTCACAGCCTTCCAGCTGAATAGAAAATATGCAGATAAGGCAAATGCTACATTGTAACAGGCCTATTTTTTAAAATTTGTTTTAGAAGCCCTTTAACATTAACGACTATCTGTTTTGTCTTTTTTTTTTAGTTACTTATTTACTGATTTTTATATAAAAATGGAATTAATGTAGCTGATATGTACAATTTAGCAACACAATGATTCCTCTTTTATATTTTCCCTTTGTTTCCTGTTACATTCTTCTTTTTTTTTTTCTTAGATTAATCTTTAAGCAAAATCAGATATACAGAGAGGAGGAGAGACAGAGAGGAGGAGAGACAGAGAGGAAGATCTTCCATCTGATGATTCACTCCCTAATTGACCGCAATGGCTGCTGCTGTGCCAATCCAAAGCTGGGAGCCCGGAGCTCTACCAGGTCTCCAATACGGGTGCAGGGCCCCAAGGCTTTGGGCCGTCCTTGACTGCTTTCCCAGGCCACAGCAGGGAGCTGGATGGGAAGTGGAGCTGTCGGGCCTAGAACCGGCAAGCATACGGGATCCCAGAGTATTTAAGGCAAGGACTTTAACTGCTAGGCCACCATGCCGGGTCCCCTGTTGTGTTCTTAAACATTTGAAAGGGCATGTTTTAAATTGACATTGTACTCAAGACCTTAATTTTTCATTAAGTGATTAAAAGGAAAGTAATCAAATGACCAGAGTTTAATAGGTAAGGTCTATAAATATCATGAAATGAAAAGATATGTTTCAATCATGCACAAGATGGTTACAGGTATCTCTTTCATACAATGTGTTCATAACTTTCAGTACATACTAGTAGTTAGATTACTCAATCATAGAGCAAGCTTCTTTCTAATCATTTAAGAAATTTTATACTATCTCCCACAGTGACTGAATTAATTTATAATCCCACCAACACTTTATAGAAGTTAACATTTCTTGCATCATCACCAGCATTTGTTACCCTTTCTACCAAATATTTATAGCCATTCTGACAGGGTTGAGATATTTCATTGTGAATTTGCTTTACATTTCCCTAATGGCTACTTTCAGAGAACCTACTACTGAGGTCCTTTGATCACTGCTTTACCAAACTGGGTATTTTTATGTTGGGATGATCACATGGAGATTGAAAGAGAAAATTGCCAATTTGAACAACACATGAAACTTTTTGTGTCATGATATTTGATGAATTTTTAAGTGCACTGTAGAATCTTAAAGACCCAAAGGGGTGAACACTAGGATGAGATTTCATTTCATCTGGCTGAGAGTGCAAAACTGTGGTTTTTGGAAAGGACTCCATTAATATGACACACTCTGATGAAAGCACTGGAGATTGAGTGACACGTGCGATGATAGTTAAGTAGTTGAAATATGTGTAACTGCAGACTTCGGTAGAAATTTAAGACTGTGAAAACCAAATGCTTCCTAAATCTAGAAAATTCTATAAGCTCAATAATCCAAGAAGCTCATGTGACAACTACAATCCCTCTAGAAAAAAAATTAATATTTCCTGATGAATTAAGAACTTTCTTTAGATTTGGGGATTTTCTGTCTTTCTGTTTTTGACAGATTTCTTTACTTGAAAATCACAGACAGAGAAGTTGGAGAAGTGGGCCTGGTGCACTAGCCTAGGGGAGAAAGTCCTCATTTTGCATGCACTGTGATCCCATACAGGCACCAGTTCACGTCTCAGCTAATCCACTTCCTACTCAACTCCCTGCCTGTAGCCTGGGAGAGTGAGGACAGTCCAAAGCCTTGGAATGCTGCACCCATGTGAAAAACCCAGAAGAAGCTCCTGGCTTCTGATCGGCTCACCTCCAGTCATTGCAGCTACACTGGGAGCGAACCAGCATATGGAGAATTTTTCTTTCTGTATCTTCTTCTCTCTGTATAATTGCCTTTCCAATTGAAAAATAAATCTTTTTATATGCGTTTTGTACTTTTATTTTTGATGATATTTACATAGATGATCAGTGTGTGAAGGTTCAAGGTTTAGGGGAAACTGGGTGTGATCTTTGTTTCCAAATTTTCTATTTCTTCTTCCTGTACAATCCTTAAAAAATTTAAGACACATGAAGTCTACAAGGTCTAAAAGCCAAAATATTTAAGTCTGCAGGTACTTTCTCTGGTCACATGGGATTAAGCTAGAAATCATTTCAAAAAATAAATTTAGTGCTGAGCTATTTGGGTAGTAGAATAGTACCTAAAAGAGGCCCAGAAGACGCTCCTGGCTTTAGTGGGATCCCATATGGGCACTAGTTCGTATCGTAGCTGTTCACTTCCCTTCCAGCTCATTGTTTGTTGCCTGGGAAAGCAACAGAGTGTGGTCAAACACCTTGGGACCCTGCACCTGCATGGCAGACCTAGAAGAAGCTCCTGGCTTCAAATTGGCTCAGCTTTGACAGCTCCGATTATGGTGGCCACTTCAGGAGTGATTCAGTGCATACACGACCTTCCTCTCTCTCCTTCTCTGTAAATCTGACTTTCCAATCAAAACAAATATGAAAATAAATTTAACAAACTGTATCTTAACAATGGCATTATAAGTCAATTTGTTGTCATCAAAATTTCACTCTTATTCACACATTACAGCAAATTCAGTGTGGGATGGTTTTAGGAATTGCTTCGCCAACATTAAACATAGTTGGAACATTGAAAATTTTATTAAGATCAATGCATAGGGCCCGGCGCGGTGGCACAGTGGTTAAGGTCCTCGCCTTGCACGCCCGGGATCCCATGTGCGTGCCGGTTCTATCCCGGCAGCCCCACTTCACTTCCAGCTCCCTGCCTGTGGCCCGGGACAGCAGTCGAGGACGGCACAAAGCTTTGGGACCCTGCACCCGCGTGGGAGACCCGGAAGAGGCTCCTGGCTTCAGATCAGCATAGCATTAGCCGTTGTGCTCACTTGGGGAGTGAATCATCGGACGGAAGATCTTCCTTTCTGTCTCTTCTGTATGTATATCTGCCTTTCCAATAAAAAAATAATAAAATTAAATCTTTAAAAAAAAAGATCAATGCATAGTAGAGTTACAGGACAATCGCTAATTTGTGCATCAGTTGCAAATAAAATAGTAATTGTATATTACAATATAAGTATGATTGCTAACAAAAATGCTTCCTGGTGGGAGTAACTAACAGCCCACATGCCAATGACCTGAGGCATGGTTTCTTGTTGTGCATTCTTAACTTGACCTGTGAAATGATTGGAGGGTCTAAAGGCATAGACAATCACAGTGTCATTGCTGGGTGGGAGGGCTGTTGGGAGAAACCATCTGCTGTCTCCTTTCCTAGTCCATATGAGTTGTGCTCACTTTACGGCAACTGGACCTCTCCCCAGTGGTTCCTGCAGCCAAAGAACACTGACGCTTCACCCCCTCGTTGGTCTCGGTGCCTGTTTGCAGGAGACTCAACAGCAATAAAAACAGATTCCAAAATGAACAAAGACACAGACAGGCAACCACAATGAGATACCACTTGCAATGTATCTCATTAAAAAGCGTTCACAAACAGAAACTGAAAGCAGGCATTACTGATCTAAATATAAAGTCATGAAAGAAACATTAGAAATGCCACTAAAGGACTGCCTATGCTGTTAACCTCACAAACTTTGGAGCCAGTACAGAATATCACCTGGAAGAAGCAGGGAGCGTGTCACTGTTTCATGGTCTGCCCCCGTTTCCTTTTAAAGCAAGGTGGGCTGAGCTTCCCATATGTGCGCGGTTCCTGTCCTGAGTGTTCTACTTTCAATACAACTTCTTGTTTTTGCTCCAGGGAAGCAAGAGAGGTTGGCTCCAGTCCTTGCACACCTGTACCCATGTGGGACCCAAAAAGAGGCTCCTGGCTTTGGATTGGCACAGCTCTTGCCATGCGGCCATGTGGGGAGTAAAGTTACAGATAGAAGAGATCTTTCTCACTCTCCCAAATATTCTCTGCAACTTTACATTTCCCAGGGGGCCAGCCCTGTGCTTTAGCCAATAAAATCGTGGCATTGCATACGGACAGTGGCTCATATCCTGCATGCTCCACTTCAGATCCCACTCCCTGATAACAGGCCTGGAAAGGAAGTGGCAAATGGCTCAAGCACTTGGGTTTCTGCAATCAAGTTGGGACCTGGATAATACTCCCGACTCATGGCTTCAGACTTGCTCACCTCTGCTCATTCTGGTTATGTGAGGAGCAAACCAGCAGATAGGAGATGTCTCTCCATCTCTTTCTAAGCAGCTCTGCTTTTCAAATGAATAAATCTTAAACAAAGCAAAACACAACATGCAATAGGAAATGGCACTGTGGTGCAGCAAGCTAAGCTGCCATCTGCCTAGCTCGAATCCAGCTCTAAGTCAATGTGAATTGCAAACATGGGAAGACGGCTCAAGCACTTGAGTGGGAGACTCAGATGGCCCTCCTGGTTGTTCTCTGACATGGTCCAGCACTGACCACTGTGACCACTGGGAGAATCAATCAGCAGATAGCACACATGTCTGTCTCTGTCTCTCTCTCCTTCCCCTTCTGTAAGTCACACTTTAAAATAAATAAATAAATAAATAGAATTCATTTAAATCTTTAATCTTTAATAAACAAGCAAGTAGCATATTTCATTCTCCACACATTCCTGTAGCAGCTCATGAATACAGTACAGCCTCCAAATGCTATTAAGCATCACACTATTTCAGCAATTACAATAAAGCAAAACTGGAAAGTTCATAATAATTTTTGTATATTTGGAAACTCGTACTACTCCAAAATCTTGAGTGTTTCTTTTTAGTTAGGTATTAAATAATTTTCATTTTTGTCATGTATAAGATCAGTAAACACCATTTCAAACTTGATGTTTTGCAATCATTAGCAAATTGTTTCAATTTGAATCACGCAAACATAGTCATGTCTTGTTTTGACATCAGAAAACATGGAAAACAAGTTTAAAACTTCTTTTACAGCAACAATGTCTAAGTTATGACAATTTTACCTTCTTTCTCTCATGCTTGTTTTTTCACTGTACTTTAAAAACCATCGTAAAACTCGTAAAATACATTATAAAGCAAGCTGAGAAGTAAATAAACAACTTACCGAAGGTATGTTTGTGTTCTCCATCCTGGGAAGCATGTAGAGGCCTGCAGAGCTGCACCTGCAAGAGAAGGTAGAGAGAGAGTTATGAATTGGTCTTCTTGGGTCTGGGAGTTTAAACTTCCAGCAGCCTCCCGGCTGCTGGTGGGTCTCAGGACGGGGCATCTCATGCCTGGATCCCAGACAACAGCCACCATGTGCATGTGGTGAGCTATCCCCGGGTGGCCAGTGCGCCATTTTGTGCCAGGCTCCGCCTGCTGGCCACCTGACCGGGGAGCTCTGGGGTTTTGTTTCTTTGAGTCGCTGCTTAGTTAGCTCCAGTTTGAACCCACTGTGCTTCTCAGATGTGAAGCATTCGTAAAGATTCCCATTGGCAGTAATTCTTCCTTTGTAAAACTTGTAATCACTGAACAATGCTGACCACCAAATACCAGTCCATGCAAAAGCTATAGCTCGGGGCTTGTCCAGCAGAATTATATCATGTTACCTGATATGACAGATCAGGAGAAGGGTCACATAAGCAAGCCATTACATTAACTAGCACTCAAGAACCATAACCAGGGGTAAATTCTGTGAGGGATGGGTGGGCCACATCCTGCAAAAATTCTAGCCCAACTGGTTATCTCAAGAGTTGGGTTGGTGATGGACTAAGCTAGGTGTGACCAAGGAACCTGCCATCAATCACAGGTAAAGGAACCCCCAATAGTCTGGATGGGTCAGGGCAGCAGCACCCGAATATGCATCCTGAATAGGTTGTAGGGTGGGCCGGGCTGTAATGTTCACCAGCTCCTACAAGGCCAAATGGAAGGACAGACTGTGCCAGGCCCTGGCCTAAATCCAGTGTCATGTATGAGAACTGGGTCTGGGAGTGGATCAAGTGGACGCACTTGGGAAGCTCCCCTGACGAGCCACAGCTATCACTGGT
>NW_024466560.1:12500-27322 GCF_017591425.1 Ochotona curzoniae | reverse complement strand
CCTGTCTGATGTCCTTGAGTCTGCTAAGACAGAGGGAAATGTGTTGTGTCCCTGCTTTGGAGAGGAAGGTGGGCTTCTCTCTGACTTGCCTTCTTCAGGCAGCAGATGAGGCATGACAATGTTTATATTTCTCACTCACCAGTCAGCCAAGCAGCAAGAATGTTTACTCCTGCTACTGCTTTGTGGGGAACCAAAAAGCACACTCTGCCACTTAATATTTGGAGTCTGAGGCCCCACACCTTTCCCCACCCTTGAGAGGTGACAATGGGAATGTGCTTCTGCCACTGTTTTGTTCACTCCCAGCAGCCATACTTTTATCACTCAGTGTCTGAGAGAATCCTCTGACCCCAAGGGATTCTGTGTCTTCCTCTCAAATGATTCTGGAATCATTCTGATAGGCTCAGGCTTCAGAACTTTCAGGTTCAGGTGGATTCTGATCTTGCCCCCATGATCTTTCTTGGATGTTTCACTCCCTAGCTGCTCTTTCCCCAGTGGCATCTCCTCCTCAGAAAATGGTCACCTGGTTTTCTGTCTGTGGATTTCTTCTCCTGTTTGCTTTCTTTCACCACTGTTCTGTCCTATCGGTTCTTCTGCCTCCATCTGTCTCATTTGGAATGATGTAGACTCCCATCTAGAGTCTCCCTGTATTGGTTCGACACTCACCAGGCTTTGTCCTAGTCCCTACTTGCCTGGATGGAACCCACATTCATCTTCTCAGGTTGCAGGTTAGTCTTAAGCATTTTCAGTGGCTTTTTCTTGCCTACATGTGACCTGCCTCACTCTTGGACTCCAGAGGGGTTTCACACACTTTGCCCAATAACTCTATCCTTTTTTTTTTTTTAAGATTTATTTATTTATTGGAAAGTCAGATATATAGAAAGGAGGAGAGACAGAGAGGAAGATCCTCCATCTGATGATTTACTCCCCAAGTGAGTGCAACGGCCAGTGCTGTGCCAATCTGAAGCCAGGATCCAGGAACTTCTTCCAGATCTCCCACATGGGTGCAGGGTCCCAAAGCTTTGGGCCATCTTCGACTGCTTTCCCAGGCCATAAGCAGGGAGGTGGATGGGAAGTGGAGCTGCTGGGATTAGAACTGGCACCCATATGGGATTCTGGCGTGTTCGAGGCGAAGACTCAAGCCACTAGGCCATGCTGCTGAGCCACAATAACGCTATTCTTTTAGCTCTCTGCTAAGCTAGATCCTGTTCCTATATTCTTGCAATTCAACTACACCACCCTTCCATGATTGGCCGTCTTGAAGCTGTTCTACAGATGCAATTTCAAATAGCATTAATCCTTATGGACTAGGAAAATGACCACTTATCCCATATACAGGGCACATTTCAGTCTTCACAGAGCATTTACTCTATTGCATGAGCACTTTAAGTTGCTGATGCCTCTTAGTACCTGATACACTTAACCCAGAGGCCGTGAAAGCAGCTAAAATGCATGACATCCAAAGCAGTCTGTGGACTGCAAGTGGAGTCTTGTGTTCTACAGGGAATAGGAGAGAACTGGGACAGAAAGGTACCACCTATTGGCAAGTTGAGAACCAAACAATACTCAAAATCTCATTTTCTGCCTTCAGGTCACTCTAGAGTCCGTAGTTTCTATACATATTGCAATCAGATGTGGCCACCCACGGGGGCAATAGTGTTTTTTTTGCAAACAATGAGTTTCTCTGCCTCTTTAGTTCGGTGCCTTATGGGAAAGAGAAATTGCTGTGCAGAACCTATCTCATAGCCCCCACCACACTACCATTCATGCGGCAATCTCCCTAGTAATATCCACAGGCACATGCACCTCACTTAAAAGCCTCTGCAGGAAGCAGATGCTGTCACATAATGGTGAAACTTGCAGAGCCGGAATCCAATGCTGGCTCCAGTGGAGAACTCAGGAGAATCTTCTTATTCCCTGGCTGTGATGGTTCAGCTCTTCTTATACAGCCATTGCACAATAAACCACAGAATGTCAGATCCATCTCTCACTCTTGCTCTTGCCCAGTCTCTCCCTCTCTCTGTCTGCCTGCCTTCTCTCTTCGTGTGTTATGGTCAAACAATCAATCAGCAATAGAGAACTGAAATGAAAAAAATAGTTACTTACCTACTTCACAAACAATAAGTCTTAAACACAAAAACCAGGAATGGTCCCTTGTCTCGGGGTTTAAGCTGCCATCAGGTCCCAACATCACCAAGGGTGAGGCAACAGTGTTCTGTGGCCATAAGAACCACGGGAGACAAGCTGGTGAGGAATGTTCAATTTGTTATTCACAAGTTACAAATTATAAATGTTAAGGAAGGGAGGGTAGGAAGTGTCTTCATGCATGCGCTCAACCCACCAGAGACTGTAACTGGCTAGAAGACAAGTCTATTTTCTTTGACCACCCAGTAATGTCAGAAGTCATGTTCCAGGTGTATTTCCTTTGACCTTCCAGGAATGTTGGAGCAAACCCTCCATATGTAGACCTAGAAGCTTTTCCTCAGTCATGAGGAGGTAAGCTCTAAGCTACACCCACCAGGCAGTAGGCAAAAGATTAGGAGCAATTGTCCACACCTGTGGACTCTAATGCCCTCTATTCCCCTGACACTATTTCCATTTCAGGTTCCCACTGGGAATGGGGATGGGGAGTCCTTGGTTCCAAAGACAAGATCAAGCTGATAACTCTGTATATATTCTCA
This sequence comes from Ochotona curzoniae, assembly GCF_017591425.1. Taxonomy (NCBI): domain Eukaryota; kingdom Metazoa; phylum Chordata; class Mammalia; order Lagomorpha; family Ochotonidae; genus Ochotona; species Ochotona curzoniae. Next base: position 24,644 of record NW_024466560.1, on the reverse strand, counting down.
GCTCCATCAGGTCTTCTGTGATGGAGCCATGGGGTTCCTCTCTGTAATCTCAACAAGGCCTTTGTGATATTCATTAGAAATCCGGTGTGTCCATCCAACACTGTGTGTTTTTAAAAATAAATAAAACAGTCTCTGGTCTCACCTGGAAAACACTATTGACAAGATATAGTAATTCCATTTGAAACAGGTCTGTGTGGCTCCCAGACCTAATAGCCAGCGGTTCAAACAAAAAAATGTAAGGAAAAAAATCAGTTTCATAAGCACCACTGAAAAACCTGTCTTTTAGGACAACTGGTTTCTCCCTAACGCCAGGTGTTGCTTGAACTGGGAACAGAAGGAAGACTGAAGAGGTGCATCCACAACTTGTGGTCACATGGGATGGAGAGTAGTGAGCCAGAATCTAGAGTTATGGAGTCTGTGGCAGAACCTAGTGTGAGAGCCTGGAACTGAAACTTATTGGAGGGAGTGAATGAGTGACTGCAAAACAACCGGGTACTGAACAGGGTCAGTAAAGTCAACCTGTAGACCTCTGGGCATCACAACTTAAAAACTAGCCCAAAGGAGGGGGATCTGCTAATCAAACTTGCAGTAGCAGAAGCAAAAGCAAAGAGGAAGACAAAATGAATATTGCCAATGCCTCTCCCTACAAAGGCGGAAAAGCCTTTGTCAACTTCAGGGTTTACCCAAGAAGTTATTAAGGCACTGGTGGATGATAAGCTTTGAAAAAATTTTCATAAACTTCATTATAATGTGAAGCATCTACAAGAGTTCAAGGAATTTAAAGAATATATTACACAGAAAATAGCAACACTGGAACAAAATCAAGCTGAATTACTTGAAATGAAGAGCACAATGGAGCAAATCAAAATTTAGTGGAAAGCTGCAATAATAGAAAGTGAGAGGCAGAAGAAAGAATCTCAGAATTGGAAAGCATCTTCTGCAATAATAATGAAACAGCCAAAAACCTGCAAGTGGAACAGAATCAAGCTAAGAAAAAATTAATGAATTAAAGGACACCATAAATAAGTCAAATATAATATAATACACAGAACTATCAGGAGAGTGCATAATCTGGGAGTGGGAGAGGCCTGGGAGGGAAATAGTGGGCTCCTCCTTGTTGGGTTACCACTTCCATGGGAGGGCACAAAAACTAGGACAGTGGCTGGGGTAGAATGAGGTGTGGGACAGACTGAACTACTGCTACACATACTGGCAAACAAGGATAGGGGGCAGGCCTGGTGGGGGTTATTGTGGGTCACTCCAACTAGGCTGCAGCTCCTACTGGTTTATGCGAGGGCCGAGTATGTGCTGGGCAGCACCAGACTGGATTGCAACACCCATTGGTTCCAGTGGAAGTTGGTAGTGAAAACAGAACCAGCCCAGCAATTGCAACCACCAGCTGAACAAGCAATGATGGACTGCTGGGCCCAGTACTTGCTAGCACATACAAGAATCAGGTCCGAGAACATCTCAGACTGTCGCTGTCCTGCAGCGATGGACTTGGTGCACGGAGCCGATAATAACACGCGTGGACTCTGACTGATGGTCAAAAGCCAAAGTTTATTAGGGGCATCAGACTTTATACTCTGAAAGTCCGTATGGGGTAGGGGAGGAAGTATCGAGCTCACAAACAAAACCATCAACTGTTATCGCACTCTAGATTGGAATTCCTTTAGTCTTTACATTTTGCCAGGTGTTCTCATTTACATGTTGTTTACTCAACCCGTGGTATGCAAGAGATAGCTATTTGGTTGTTTCTTATGCAAATACTGCCCAATGGACTGCAATCCTGTGCTGCTGACCTTCCAGGGACACAATGTCCTCCTACAAATCCCCCTTCTGTGTTTAATAAAATTATGTCTGAGAATTGTAGTTGGGGGAACATGTCCTTGGAAGGGCAGAAACATGGGGAGAAATATTACATATCATAAAAAGATGACTCCACCAGGGACCACACACCCTAACTGCCTATCATCCCACCTAGCTCCTTAACATCCTTTTTCCCAGGGGAATGAACCCTGGCTGCTGTCAGGAATATGGGCGACGACCGCTCTGACTTCTTCATGCTGAGAGGGGACTGAGAGAGGGAGCCACAGCAGCCAGGCATTCTCCAGGGAGTGCATCTGGGGTCCCTGGTAGGAGGTAGAAAAATAACGGCTATAATTTCTCCCAAGCTAACATAAATCAGAGTCTCACAGGAACAGTGAACGGTTAACATCCATCATATGTAACAGCTGAGTATAAACTTAACATCATAGTTTCTATACAATTAGTATTGACAGTTGATGAAAGTTTTGGGGAGAATCTCAATTTACAATTTAAACCTTGCCATCTATATAATTCAGAAGTGAGATTTTACAGATTTCTATGCATTTAGGGTAATCAAAACAGTTTTGTGATTCTACCAAATCATAGAAAAGCGTTAGACAGGTGAGCAGGGAAATCTCCAACAACCTAGTGAATGAGGAAGAATTTAACTGCACATCCTATTAGTCTCTATCCAAAATAATTGTGGGGCTCACAAGCAACCCTGATGGTTGGTGTGAGAGAGGGCTGGGAGCCAAGGTTGGAGTTAGGTCAGAACTAGAGAAAGCTCCTCTTCTGAGTCCACTGGTCTCTGAGTGCCACCCGGGGCTCCTGGCTGAAGTTCCACCAGACCCTGTCACGAGGGAGCTGGGCTGTTTCAATCCCGTGTGGGAAATTCACTAGGAAAGGACTGACCTCAGAGTTCTCGGCCTCCAAGGGCACTCACCCTCCTTGTAATCCCCTAGGCAGTCGGGATATGGTCCTCCTTGATGAGGCAGGCATCCACTGCTTCTGCAGTGAAAGCACATGGGAGACCTCCGGGGGTCTTTGGGACTAGGTTAGAGGGCGCCTCTTATCCACCTGCTCCACCCTGAAATTCCCCCCTGCTCTGAACACACAACCTCCTTTAAGAGGATGTCAGGGTCACCTTTGATCCCACTGCAAATTTCTATGTTTTTACTAATGTTTCAAGGTCATTAAGAACCTTGTAAATAATAGGTTATACTTAAAGTCTTCCTCAAACATTCTAAGAAGGTGGAGAATTTCTCCGCACGCCTGGCCTGTAGTGGGACAAGAGGGATATTAAATAATTTTAGCTTTTCAATTATTTGCGGCAGTTCCACTGGGGGTTCCGTCTTCTCCTGGGGCAGCGTTGTGTTCAAGGGTGTTGTTGCTGCATCTCCGAGGCCGGATGAGCCGTAAGGGAACCCACAGTTTTTCAGAGGATCCGTCAGGAGATTCTAAGGAAACAAGAGCATAACCTTTGCCGCGGGTTATTATTGTTCCAGAATACCAATTATTCAGTTGTTTTACCCATACAGGGATTTGTAGACTCTTATCAGAGAATGTAGAATAATGTTTGTCAGCAGGAGTGTTAATGTCTCCTTGAGGTAAATTTAAAAAATTAAGTGTTAAAAGTGTTAGAGACAGAGTGTCTCTGGGTGACATCCCCCCTTTTTTGTTTTTTAGTAATTGACTTTTAAGGGTGCGATGTGCACGTTCAATAATGGCTTGACCTTGAGGATTATAGGGAATACCTGTAACATGTTGGATGGACCATTCTAGACAAAATGCTTTGAAACTTTTACTAGTATATGCAGGTCCATTGTCTGTTTTGATAGAAGAAGGAATTCCCATGATTGAGAAGCATGTCAGCAAAAAGGATTTAGCAGCAGAAGTAGTTTCAGCACTCATAGGTTGTGCCCAAAGAAACTTAGAAAAGGTATCTACAACTACATGTAAGAATGGTTGTTTTGGAAAGAATGGTATATGAGTAACATCCATTTGCCATAATTGATTGGAACTTAGCCCTCGAGGATTCGCACCTGCAGGGTGAGAAGTACAATGTAAAGGGGCACAAACAGGACAAGTTGCTAAAATGTTACGAGCAGTTCGGAGAGGAATACGATATTTCACATGTAAACGATTGGCATTAGTATGGAGAACCCGATGTTCATCTTGGGGACTAAGAAATATAGGTGCGGCCAGTTTATCAGCATGAGAATTGCCAAGAGTCATAGGTCCAGGGAGAGAAGAATGAGCCCGTATATGTGTAATAAAGAACGGTGAGTTGCGCTGGCGTAGCAGCTGTTGCAATTGTAAAAGTAAATGAGAAATACAGGTATTGTTAGAAGATATTAAAGCAGTTGCGATAGCTGGAAATAGACCAACTACATAAGCCGAATCAGAAACAACATTAAGAGGTTGGTTACATACTTTTAAGAGATGTACTAAGGTTGCTAGCTCCACTTGTTGTGCTGAGGAAAATGGAGTTTGTATTGTAGTATGTAAATGAGGTCCATGAATTCCTCCACGGCCGGAGGAGGAGCCATCAATATAATATGTATCAGCACCAGGAATGGGTTCAGCACGAATAATAGAGGAGATTATGAAAGGAGTTCGCTGTAAGAAATTCCAAATCTTACCGGCTGGGTAGTGGTTTCCTATTTCTCCATAATAATCAGCCAGGGCTATTTGTAATGAAGTGGAAAAGGTTAGGGCTTGTTGAAGTTGTTTGGCTGTTAGAGGCAATACAATTGAGGCTGGATCGTATCCTATCAGGGAGAGGGCTCTCAGACGTCCCTGGATAACGAGGGAGGCAATCATATCAACATAAGAAGAGAGAGTTTTAGTTTGTTTATGATGCAAATAACTCCACTCTAGGGGACCAGAATGTTGTGCCAAGGCTCCTGTAGGAGAATGGGGGGTGGGAAAAACCAGAAACGAGACAGATTCCTCAGGAACAAAGCGAGTGAGAAACGAACCTTGAAGTTTCTTTTCAAAGAATCGTATCTCTTGTTCTGCTTCCTTAGTCAACATCCGAGGGCTATCAAGGGCCGGATCTCCTTCCAGTATTGAAAAAAGGTGAGACAGCTGGTGGGTAGGGATGCCTAGAGAAGGTCGTAACCAGTTAATGTCACCCAATAACCTTTGAAAGTCATTAAGAGTTAAAAGATGGTTTTTACGAATAGAGAACATTTGCGGGCGTACAGTAGTACGATCTATAACATGACCAAGATATTCATAAGGGGCCACACTCTGAACCTTTTCCGGAGCAATCACAAGCTGAGCACGATTAAGAACCTTTTGTGTTTCTTCGTATACCTGCTGCAACTGACCGTCGTTGGAGGCAGCAAGAAGAATGTCATCCATGTAATGAATAATATATGCATCTGGAAAAGCATCACGAAGTGGCTGTAACACCTTTCCCACAAAATATTGGCACATAGTAGCAGAATTGGTCATACCTTGTGGTAGAACTTTCCATTGATAACGCTTAACAGGAGCCTGATGATTTAAGGAAGGAACTGAAAAAGCAAATCTGGGGCGGTCATCTGGATGGATAGCAATGGAATAAAAACAATCTTTTAAATCTAAGACAATTAATGGCCAATGTGAAGGAATCATAGAAGGATTAGGCAGTCCAGGCTGGAGGGCACCCATAGGGATCATCGTAGCATTTACATTTCGGAGATCAATTAACAATCGCCACGCGCCCGACTTCTTCTTAATCACAAAAACTGGGGAATTCCATGGGGAGAAAGACTCTTCTATATGATTCCTTTGCAACTGCTCCTGAACTAAGGTTTCTAATGCCTGTAATTTTTCTCGGTTAAGGGGCCATTGAGGTGTCCACACAGGCAAATCAGATTTCCATTGGATAGGTATTGGTGATGGTTTAATAAACTCAATAGCCCCTAAGAAAAACCCAGCCCATATTGGCTATGATCTTGCTCTATAGGAACCGACTTTATGTTCTCCTGAGGGTTCCTTCCTGAACTTTTACCAAGACAGTGCTCTATGTTGCTCACTTTTGGCTGAGAGGGGGAGGGTAAGTAGACCTCTGCATTCCATTGTTGTAATAAATCTCTCCCCCACAAATTAGTAGGAATTGGAGCAATATAAGGTTGCACCACACCCTGTAAATTCTCGGGACCAACACATCTTAACTTCTTTGTACTAACACGGAGCATAGTGGCATTCATTACACCTACACCCTGGAGCCCACAATCGGCAGGTTCAGTCGGCCAGTTAGAAGGCCATTCCTCATTTGAAATAACTGAAACATCTGCTCCAGTGTCTAATAACCCAGAAAATTTTTTACCATTGATGGTCAATACGAGTGTGGGTCGTTTCCCTTCAGATATAAGAGTTGTCAAATTAACATGTTTGTTAGTACTACCGAATCCCCCAACTCTTTTGTTACTGGAAAAACTAGGCATAAAATACGGCAGAAGTAAAAGTTGTGCAATTTTTTCTCCTGTCTTAAAAGTCCAGGTACATGGTGTTGTAATCATTACAAAAATTTCTCCTTTATAATCAGAATCGATAACTCCTAAGTGTACCTTAATGTTTTTCAAAGTGAGACTACCACGTCCGATTATCAATCCCACCATCCCTTCAGGAATGGGTCCAAAAATTCCAGTGGGCACTTTATAAGGACACTGAGATGGTGCAATAGTGAAATCCTGGGAGATATCAATGTCTAAGGCAGCACTTCCAGCGGTTGCAGGTTTTAAATCTGTTATGGCTCTATGGGTGCGAACTGAACAGGATACTGGTGTGCTGCAAACCCCTGATTGTTCGGGGCCTGGGGTTGGCCCCGCTGGGAGTTTCCCGGCTGCAGGAGTTGGCCATCACGATCTGTTCTAGATCTACAGTCCTTTGCCCAGTGCCGTCCTCTGCGGCATCTGGGGCATATGCCGGGGGAAGTACTGTAGCCGGCATCGGTGCTATCTCTCTGAATTAAAGGAGGTGCTCTGCATTGTTTGCGAAAATGACCTGGTTTGCCACAATTGAAACATTTAGCCTTCATCTGCTTTTGAACAGCAAAGGTTTCCATTGCGGCTAAACGGGCGCGATGTTTAAACGTCCCTATGTTACGGCAGGCTTTTAGGTAACCTAAAAGGTCCTCTCTTTCTTTTATGGGACGAATAACAGCCTGGCAGTCTTCGTTTGCATTATCAAAAGCTAACTGTCGGAGTAATAGCTTTCTAGTACTGTCATCCCTGACTTGCTTCTCTATGCAATTTGTTAACCTCCCCACAAAGTCGGCATAGGACTCTCCAGCTCCCTGGATGACTTTTATATAACTGCCTGCAAACTCAGATCCAGTGTCAACTTTCTCCCAGGCCCATAATGCTACGTCCCGTACATGAGTAAGCGCACCTTGAGCCAGCTGAATTTGCTGCTCTGTAGTAGCCCACTGTCCATCTCCTACCAGCATATCATAAGTTAATCTCACACCTTCTAGGAGTTGTCGGCCTGCCCGTCCTAAAGATTGTAACTTTTCCTTAGCCACATCACTCCTCCACATCTTCCATTGAAGATACTGCGAAGCAGAAAGCCCTATCTTTGCTATTACTTCGAAATCATAAGGAATCCACTTTGCTTCTCTGCTCCAACTATTTAAATATTCCAATACATATGCAGAAGTGGGTCCATAGGACACACAAGCCTTTTTAAAAGCTGTGATGGCATTGAAATCCAGGCTTTCATACATAGGCTGATTAATCTCTTGATTAAGTATGATTGGAAAAAGCGATCGAAACTCATGAGGTCTGCAGGGAATATCAGACCTTTGAGAATGTCTTCGATCAGATTTGAGGGAGAGTCGGTATAGACTAGTATTTAACTTTTCTATCTCATCTTCATCTTCCTCACTGGAAAAATCCTGTGATTTAACACTAGAAGTTTTCTGCTTTCTCTTAGTTCTAATCTCATTTTCTTTCTTACCTATGCTTCTAAAAGTTTCCTTTCTGGCCATATAACGATGGCTACCCTGGTAAGGGGGGTCTATCACGCATTCCCCTTCATCCTCCTTATCTGTACTGTGAGTTAGGGGGGAATGAAGAAGCGAGTCAGGAAGTGGGGGTGCAGAGGGAATAGTAGACTTTTGTTTCATTTCCCCATCTAACTCACAGTCATCGAAGGGATCCGTGACAGCCTGTTGGAGGTTCTCCTCCCTTTCTTCCCCTTCCATAATCTTAATAACTGCTTTAATTAAAGACCATGTACTCCAAAAATCAGCAGGAATATTTTCTCCTATCATTCGGGCCTCTTCTACATGTTTCCGGGCACGATCCCAGACTTCGGTTTCTAGTGACCCTTCCTTTGGAAACCAAGGGTTATATTTAAAAATGACCTCTAAACAAGAACGCAATTGCTGCCTAGTTACATTTACTCCACTTTTCTTTAAAAGACAATGCATAAGAGGTATAAAAGGCTGCGCTCTACACTGATTCTGGCCCATTGTTCCCACTCACCTCTTTCTGTGGGGGTCTCCGTCGCACTTTCGTTTCTTTATGCAAGTCCCTGTTCAGGCGCCACTTGTCGCTGTCCTGCAGCGATGGACTTGGTGCACGGAGCCGATAATAACACGCGTGGACTCTGACTGATGGTCAAAAGCCAAAGTTTATTAGGGGCATCAGACTTTATACTCTGAAAGTCCGTATGGGGTAGGGGAGGAAGTATCGAGCTCACAAACAAAACCATCAACTGTTATCGCACTCTAGATTGGAATTCCTTTAGTCTTTACATTTTGCCAGGTGTTCTCATTTACATGTTGTTTACTCAACCCGTGGTATGCAAGAGATAGCTATTTGGTTGTTTCTTATGCAAATACTGCCCAATGGACTGCAATCCTGTGCTGCTGACCTTCCAGGGACACAATGTCCTCCTACATCAGACAAAGTTTCATTGGAGATATCCCCAATCAAAATGCTGCACTCAGAACCCTAACCAGGAAAAGAGAAGACAGAACAGGTCAACCAACCATCCCAGCTATACCTTGGCAGCAAAAACCGGGGCAAGCGGAGACTCTATGATGGACTATGTCAATCAGTGGAATCCTCTAGGACCTCATCGTACTTGGAGTGGCAAGATTGGCAGAGATTCATCATTGTTGAAATATCAAAACCACTTGAGCAAGAACCTCAGAGCATACCCTACATCCGGGACCTGGGGAGGGTGGGAAATTGGGTGGGCCTTCTCTCTTCATACCCCCCTTTAAACATGAAGGAAACAATTTGGAAAAAATAATAGTCTTACCCACTTTCCTGTAGCCCTTGACCCTTTTTACCCTAATTAACTATGTAAAGATTGTCAAAATACATTAAAAAATAAATAAATAAAAAGAAAATAATTTAAAAAAAAGAGTGAATAAAGAACCTTCTTGAAGAAAAAAAAAATGAATTGGTCTTGCCTGTTCCTAGTCTCCTTAATGGTTTCTGCTGTGCCAAGCAATGTCAAGACAGGAAACAGAAGCAATGGCTGGAGACTAAAGCCATCAGCTTCCCTGGGCAAGAACAGTACTTTGCAAGAGCCAGGAGAGCTCCCATTGAACAGTACCAACTATGTCAATGATTGACAGTGCTTATGTTCAAGGTACCAATCATTTGGTTAGTGCAAACAACTACTACTTATTTTAAAATAATATTACTGGGCCTGGCACCATAACCTATTGGCTGAAATCCTCACCTTGCATGTGCCGGGATCCCATATGGGTGCTGATTCATACACTGGCTACTGCATTTCTGTTCCAACTTCCTTGTTAGGCCCAGGAAACCAGTCAAGGATGGCCCACAGCCTTGGCACCCTGCATCCACATGGGACTTGGAAGCTCCTGGATCCTGGCATCAGATTGGCTTAGCTCCAGACATTGTGGCTACATGAGGAGTGATCCAACTGATGGAAAAGCTTTTTCTCTATCCTCCCTGCAAACCTGACTTTCCAATGAAAATAATAATAATAATGTCACTGCCAAGCACTAACCTGTTTTTAGCAATTATTGTTCAAACTACAAAATACCATAGAAAATATATCATTGTTACTAAAATTTATGCAACAGAAAAATGCTTAGGTAGTACTAAGGATTTTTCTGTTTCTACAGATGAGTTGCATAGAACTCCATGTAAGGACTTCCATCAGAACACTTTTTGCTGTTCATACTAAAAACTCTATAGAAGGCAAACATCTTTCAATCAGAGTAATTTGGTCTAAACCTATATATGAAAAATGGATATAATAGACATGTATTCTATACAGCTTTCTAGTAATTGTTGCAAAGGAAAGTTCTTAAGACTTCAATGACACTTTCCAGTTCCTAAACATTTAACGACATTTGACACTTATATATATGACAGCAACATAGTTTTAAAAAGTGTTTTCACTTGAACTCATTAAATAGCTGCCTTATGGAAAGAAACAGCCAGAGAAGACCATCAGACTTGGAGCAGTGAATATCATGATACAGGAGGTTGGGCTGCTGCTTGGGATAGATCACATCTGATCCCCAAATGCCTTGTTTATGTCTTCTGGCTATTCACCACTTCCAATGCAGTATCCTGCTATTGTGCCTGGAACACAATGGGTGGGTTCCAAGAACCCTCTGGAAAACTGGATGGATTCCTGTTACTGGACTAAGCATGGCAGAGCCTTGACATCTTGGGAGTGAATCCAGCAGCTGATGGAACATTTCTCTCCTCTCTGCAACCTGCCTTTCAAACAAATATTGTATTTAGAAAAATGATTACAACATATGCACACATATTTTAAGTTGATTTGTGGATATATCTTGGTGAGTAATACAGAATTACATTTTAAATTCAATTAAGAAAACTTCACAAAAACATTTCTACAACTGGTATTTTTGCAGGTATGTGGGTAATTTATTTCTTTTTTCCCTCCTCTTTTATTTGTAATTTTATTATAAAATTCCATGGGCTCAGGGAATTCCCTTATGCTCTGGAACTGCTATACAGTATACTAACAGCAGTCTAACACACTACACCACAATGCAAGCCCCAACAGTTAATCTTTTATTGCTACTAAAAATATTCTTGTGTACTTTTGGTGTCTCACCATAAAATTTAAAAAAACAAAAAAGATTCAGATTATACTCCCATTCTTCAAAAGAAAAACACATTGTATTACCTTCCCCCCTAAAACTCTTGGACCTGAAACAATCATTGTAATTTAGGTCATTTATGTGTCACCACCCGTTACTTCCTGTCAACATATAAATATGTAACATGGCTTACAGAAGAAAATCAAGTTTAGGGTGGAGTGGAGTTTGACAGATTAAATACAGTTGAAAGTTTTGAAATAATTCCTTGTATCATTCTACAATGCCAAAAATCATGTAAGAACTCACCAGAAAATTTGTAAGTTAAACTCATTGTTTTCCATTATGATTATCACCACCATCAATTTTCAATTATTTTTATCTTCTAAAAATGGTTGTAATTGACCATAGTGGTAAAGTTTCTGCTTGTGATCATCACAACCCTGAGTGCCTAGTTTGAATGCAAGCACCACACGTGATCCAATTACAGCTGCCTGAATCCTGAACTGGCTCTCTCTCTCTCTCTTTTTAAAGATGTATTTATTTTTATTGGAAAGGTAAACATGCAGGGAGGAAGAGAAGCAGAGAGGTAGATCTTCCATCCATTGATTCACACCCCAAGTGGTGTCAATGGCCAGAGCTGTGCTGATCCTGTTGCAGGGTGTGAGAGAGATCACACTGAACCCAAGTCTAGGATGTTGGCAGGAGTCTTTGTTTCCCCAGCTTGGAGAGAGCAGCTCGGGCTACACTCCAGGTGCTACTGTGCTAGATGGGAAAAATCAGGAGTTTTTAAGCTCTCATCCTCCAATCAGAGTAAATTCCATGCCGTCATTTTTTGTGAATCGCACTGAAGGAGGGGCAGGGTGCACTTTTGCCACCTTCAATTAGAGTTCTCTTTTCTTTGTGAAGGGCAGGGCGCCCTGGAATGGGTTCGCCCCGAGAGAGGGGCCCGTGCCTTGGAAAGCGTCGCGGTTCCGGCGGCGTCCGGTGAGCTCTCGCTGGCCCTTGAAAATCCGGGGGAGAGGGTGTAAATCTCGCGCCGGGCCGTACCCATATCCGCAGCAGGTCTCCAAGGTGAACAGCCTCTGGCATGTTGGAACAATGTAGGTAAGGGAAGTCGGCAAGCCGGATCCGTAACTTCGGGATAAGGATTGGCTCTAAGGGCTGGGTCGGTCGGGCTGGGGCGCGAAGCGGGGCTGGGCGCGCGCCGCGGCTGGACGAGGCGCCGCCGCCCCCCCACGCCCGGGGCTCCCTCTTCCCCCGGCCGGGCCCCG
>NW_024466560.1:0-7500 GCF_017591425.1 Ochotona curzoniae | reverse complement strand
AACTTGGTGAAAGAGCGCCAGAATCGAAGGTGATGGGAATCATGTGTGTGGAGTTGAGGACGTGTGCCTATCAGGCTCTTGTGACCGTGGTGCGGAGCATGCTACTTTTCCTACAAGTTTCCCTTAGGTTAGAGAACACTGGAAATGACATCTCTCCCCTCCACCCTCCACCACCACCACCACCACCACTCCCCATCATTGTCTATCCTGACACAAAGGTGCCCCAGACAGTGTGGGTAAATTCAACTCACTCACTCACTCACTCACTCACTCACTCACTCTCGGAATACAGATCATTTGAACTTACATTCGTGATTTCCACCATTTATTTATTTATTTATTTATTTATTTATTTATTTATTTTCTCCTCACTTCTCTCTCTGACCTTTGGCTCCATTTCTCGTCAAAATGCCATGTAAACACCCCCGGATGGGACTCTGAGGTCCATTGGTTTAGTATGTTGATGTTGAGGTTCTGTGCAAATGTAGTCAGAAATGCTTAGTCTTCACACACACACACACACACACATAGGTTTGAGGCAAAAGCTGTTGACAAACCTGTTTGTATCCTAAACAGAGTTGTATGGCACTGAGAACCAGGATTCCATACTTTCTGGAATGTTCTGTTCACCAATGTTCTGGGTTCTCTAGGCTTTCATTTGGGGGACAAAGTCCTGAACTGACTGCTGAAGTGGTGGAAGATTTTCTCTCTCTCTCTCTCTCTCTCTCTTTCTCCTTTTTTTTTTTTTCCTTCCTTTTTTTTTTTTAAACAAAGAAAAACAGCAATGTTGTCATGGCACTGGTGGAAGAGCGGTTTCAACATTTTTGGCTTGCTCGCTTGCTCTCCCCATCCTCTGTTATCTATGTCTGCTTCTTGGAAGGACACAGCACAGCGACAAGGAGAAAAGGGAAGGAACTTGTGGGTGGAAGAATTTCATCAAAGAACTGGCTCTTTTGCTCATCCCTCTTCTTTCCTGACACCAGTCTCCTTCTTCCACACCACAACTTGCTCACAAGTGTTTCTCTCTTTCTCTCTCCCTCTCCACCCCGCCACCCCCCCCCGCAAACTCTCTTTCCCATGATTGACTTGCAAATGAATAAATAAATGAATAAATAAATGAAAACACACGTTGGGCCCGGCGCGGTGGCGCAAGTGGTTAAGGTCCTCGCCTTGAACGCCAGTATGGGGTCCCCGGCAGCCCCGCTTCCCTTCCAGCTCCCTGCCTGTGACCCGGGAGAGCAGTCGAGGACGACCCAAAGCTTTGGGACCCTGCACCCGCGTGGGAGATCCGGAAGAGGCTCCTGGCTTCAGATCGGCATAGCATCGGCCGTTGCGCTCACTTGGGGAGTGAATCATCAGACGGAAGATCTTCCTCTCTGTCTCTCTTCTCTGTATATCCGCCTTTCCGATAAAAAAAAATAATAATAATAGTAAAAATAAATCTTAAACACACACACACACACACACACACACACACGCAAGAACAGACCTGGCTTTCACATTGAAGGAAAATGTAACTAGTTTTATGCCCACTTTAATGTCCACACTGTTTGGGGGGGTGGTGATGGAGATCTTATTTTACTGCCTTCAGTGGAGAGGAAAAAAAAAGGGGGGGGGGGCCTTTCAACACAGGGTTACTCAAATCCAGTAAACGTTCTAAGGGGTGCAGTAATTGGGGAACCGGGTGGCAACAGTTGGTCGCTACGCCGCAAAGGTGAGCGCGATTGTGCCGAGACAGGTGAGAGAAAACAAACACTTAAAGCGGGTGCTTGATTTTACTCGGACACTGTCAGTAAAAAGCAGTCCTCTCCTGTCAGTGGGTCCTGGCTAATGAACCACTGTGAGTGAAGCGAAACATATCGGAAGGCGGCTTTGTTATGGAATACGCTGGGGTGCACCGGTGACACCCAAGAGCAGAAAAACCAAGCCCAAAGAAAAAGTGCCTGCCTGCCCGCCCCTCCGCCTACCACTCCCCTCTCCCTCTCCCCCCCCCCCCCCCCCGGCCCCAGCACCAGGGAAGGAAGGAAGGAAGGAGGGAGGGAAGCTGTGTTTAAGTGATGGTGGGTGGGTCTTGTGTACATCTTGCAAGTCACCTCCCCTCATCCATATCTCCTTTCCAAGGCCGGACGGAGCCAGCCAGAGACAGAGAGAGGGCCGGGGCCAGAAAGCAGCAGCCTTTGTTTTGGAAGCCACTGGCCTGTGGGACTCAAGCTCTCCAAGAGGCCTCATTCATTCATTGCCTTCATTGAAATGCAGACGGTTGGTTTCACTTTCTCTCTACTCCACCCAGAGCCATGCATACCTGCCCTCAGGCGTTTGTCAGTGAAAGGATCTGCCTCTCTGACTTGGGGCAAAGGTCAGCCAGAGTCTGTCACTCCCCTTCGCTCTGGAACTACAAAGTGGGATCTGGCCACTGCTTTCTGACTGGCACGGGCCAGACCGTGAGTGGTTCTCAGGAACGACTCCCTTCTGATGTGGCCTTTCCATTGGCATATGGATTCACTCTCCCATCCACCACCTGAACCATGTGAATGCGCGTGATGAACCTGTGGGTGTATTTCTGTCACTCAAACAAGCAGAATCGCTCAACATCAAGCATCCTCCCTCTCAATACAGCAATCTAGCTGAACCTATTACTTCCAAACACCTGAAGCGAACACCTTACCTGTCCTTGTGTAGGTGCGGCGGGCGGGCGGGTGGGGTGGGGGTGGGGGTGGGGTTGACAAGGGCTCAAGCTGATCGCGGTTGCAGGAATATGCTAACTAACTAGGCCCCGTGCCCCGTGCCAGGCCCAGTTCTCTGCTTGGGCCGAGCGAACAGGACACAGCAGTCCGGAGCCTTGGCCAGAGTCTCGCGCTGCTTACATCTCACAGTCGGCGCCTGTTTAGAAAAGGAAAAATTCATCCATCCATTCACCCATTTTGTTTTTATTGGAAACACGGATATATATATATATATATATATGGAGAGAGAGAGAGAGAGAGAGAGAGAGAGAGAGAGAGAGAGAGAGAGAAGGAGAGACAGAAAGAAATATCTCCTGCCCGCTGGCGGGTTCACTCTTCAAGTGGCCACAACAGCCACAAAAGGGCAGAGCCAAAACCAGGAGCCCGGAGCTTCTTCCCGGTCTCCACCATGCAGGCGGGTGGGTGCAGAGTCCCAAGGGTTTCTGCCGTCCTCGACCGCTTCTCCAGGCCACAGGCAGGCAGGGGGCTGGGCGGAAGTGGGGCATCTGGGACATGAACCGGCGACCATTGGGGGATCCCGGCGCGTACAGGCCGAGAAATTTCGCCACTAGGCAACCGCACGCCTGGCCCAAAGACAACTCTTGTCTTCCCTCGTCTTCTTGTCTGGTCCGGGGAGATGCACGCTGTCGACATGTCTGGCCGGGCCTTGTATGTTTGGCACATACGGACGGCCTGATGATCTATGGGTAACTTGCTGTTTTAGTCCAGGCAGGCCTTAACGTGGTGCTCTCGACGTGAGCTACAGCCTAGCTGACAGGGGGGAGTGCCTGCCTGCGCCTGCCTGCCTGCTGCCTGCCTGCCTGCCTGCGGTGGTTTCCTAGCAGGCGGGCCAGCCAGTCTTGGGACCGTCTGGGGGCTACTGCGGTCTGGCCTGCCTGATGTGATTTTCACCCAGTCAGTCCCGGAACTTTGCTGACAGCTGGGTGTTGCGGCCTAACCGGCTGGCCGCCTGCAACGCACCCATCTCTTCTTTTGCGTGACTGGGTGCATCGCCCTAGCTCGATTCTGGCTCTCACGCTCCCTCTCCCCCAGTCTCCTCCCTCCCCCCCCCCCATTCCTGCGTGAGCCAGTGGGTGCTGTGGCACAATCTGAGATGGCCGACCTCACAGTCCAGCTATCGCCATCGGGCTGGGGTACAGCAGCCTAGCCTGGCTGGTCCACCACCAGCCCTTCTGTGAACTGGGGGATGCTAGCCAGTGAACAGCTCAACCCAGCCTGGCTTGCGCCCCGACCCGGCCTGGCTATTTGTATGTGTGTTTTGGAAGGCAGCTCTCCTCTGCGCTCGCATGCATCTTTTTTTTCTCCCTGACAAGGTTTCATAGGCTCTGGGACTCTCCCAAACCCTCCTCCCGCATTGAATTCCTCCACATTGTCACACTGGTACAGATCATCTCGGTCACGATTCCTTCATTGCGGTTATGGACCATGCAGAGGGCGCAGCATCTTATTGCCCAGATAAATCAACAGTTTCATTTCTGAGGGCCACAGATAGGATGACCAGCTGTTTCCTACCAGAAGAGATACAGAGAGAAAGGTCTTGTGCCTGTTGCTTCACTCCCAGAGCTGAGCTCATCTGAAGCCAGGAACTTCTTCTGGGTCCCAGGCCTTGGACCGTCCTCTACTGCTCTCCAGGTCCCAGCAAAGAGCTTGGGAGGTGGAGCAGCAGCGGGTTAGGAACAGGCCCCATATGAGATCCGGTGGATGCAGGGCCAGGATTTAGTCGCTATCCTAGGGTGTGGAGGGGAAGAGGCGCGGGGTCGGTTGGTTCACCATTTCTCATCTGTGGAACTAAAGGGAAAGGGTGCTCTGAGGGAGAGATCGGGGCCTGTGCCGAGTGGTGGGTGTTGTGTGCGGTCGGCTCTGCTCTGCCGACAAGTCATGGGGACTTGAGGACGGCAGAGCAGGAGGACATAGGGCGGCCTGTGCCTTCCTGCGCTCCGGATGCCTAAGGAGTTCTCTGTGGTTGATTGGGAGTTAAAAGATAATACGCCGCCGCCGCCGACACGAAGGCCTCGGCCTGCAGGTGGCCTTGCCTGACACCTACTTCTCCCTCCCTCCGTGTTCTGGACCCTGGCATCCCAGCCTGGCTGCTCCCTTTCTCCTTTTCCTCATCTGGACCTTACCTGCAAATGGCGAGCAGAGAAGACTGAAGTATTCCTTGTTGTCACATTCTCACTAACTCAATTTCAATCAATCTCTCTCTCCCTCCCCCTCTTTTCCTCTCTCTTCTTTCACGTCTCTAACCTGTTTCCATGGCACATCTTTTCTGTCCCCGAGGAGGAACTTCTTGGGTCTTGCAAGAGCTCGCAGGAAGGACAGACAGACGCAAGGGCGCGGCAGTATTCCTCCACTTTCAAGTCCCTGTGGCTCCACTTCTGATCGGCTCCTGTTTGTGGCTGGGAAAACGGTGAAGGGTGGCCAAGTGTTACGGGACCTGAACCTGCGTGGGGAGCTGGAAGAAGCTCCGGCTCTGGATTTGGGTCGGATCCAGTCAGCTCCGGCGTGGTTGTGGCCATTTGGGGAGTGCACGGCGGGCGGATGGAAATCTTTCTGTCTGTCTGTCTCTCCTTCTCTCTGCAAATCTGCCTTCCGATGAAAATAAGTCAACTTCAAGGGGGGGGGGGGCGGGGGACGACAACAGAAAGCGAAAGTAAAACAGTTGGGGGGGGATACTGGCATTGTGGCACCACCGCACACACGCTCAACAGCCCGTCAGCAGACACACTGGCCTTGCCGTATGGGAACACCGATTTCATCTTGTTCCTGGCTCCTGGCTTCGGCCTAGCTTGGCCTCAGCTGCTGTGACACAGGAGGGAGAGAGTCTTCCACACTTTGTGACAATGCGCTAGGGAGGGCCATCCAGGGAGAGACAAGGATGGAGGAAAGGTCTCTTGGCACATATTGTGGGAACGGACTTGGGGTGAGGCGCTGACTGGGTTTTAGCTGTGTGTATAGGGAAGTCTTTGCTGTCCCAACGTGGTTGGGAGCATTGAGATGGACTGAACTGGGTTTCTGATTTTTGTGAGGCAGTCTCAGTCTCTCTCTCTCTCTCTCTCTCTCTCTCTCTCTCTCTCTGTCTCTCTCTATCTCTCTCTGTCTCTGTCTCATTACCGGATGAGGTTCCCCGGGAGAGCTGGGCCTGGAAACACATGGCCCAAGGGATGAATCTGGAACTGACCCCGGGCTCGAGACTCAGCGTTGTCGTTGTTATCTCTTGCCTTTGCTCTTCCTGCTCCCCATCCTTCATCTTCCCGCCCATCGCAGCCCAACTAACTCCACACGGGAACCGCAGCGTGTTTCAAGAATCGAATCGCGGGGTCTGCGCGCCATCTAGTGGCCACAGTATCGGATCGGACATGAGGCGAAAGCCAAGATGGCGCTGACGGCAGAGGTCAAGATGGCGCCCGCATGTAAACTAGTCTCAAGTCTCGCGGGGCCTCGGGGTGGCGGTTGGCGTGGAGTTTGGGGGGTCGAGGAAAGGAGGGAGGGGGAGGGAGGGAAACAGTCGGTTTAGCGCAGGCGCAGTAAGCACAGTCGGGCTTCTGGCTTGCTGGCCCGTGCGGCGGCGGCGGCGGCGGCGGGGGGGCGGGGCGGGCGGGCGGTCGCGCGGCGCTGCACAAACCGTCCTGTCCTTCCACCGACCGGGCCGGGACTGCACTGTGTGTGCGTCTCTCTAGGTGCTCTCCTGCTCCGTCCAGGCGGGGGAATCTGTTGCCTCCCTAGGGATGTTTCCTTATTTCTTTCTTCTTGGATCTCTCCTTTCCTTTTAGACTCCCTCTCTCTCTGTTTTGATTGCTGAATACCGCCGCTTTCCTCTCTTTCTTTCGCTTTCTCCTTTGACCTGTCCCTCTCCTTCTCCACTCCCTGCGTCTCAAAGAATTTCACTTCTGACTCCACCTTTATTCGACATTGTGCATCTTTACATTCTCTCCCTTTTCCTAGAGCCTTTTCTCTCGCGGTCTCATTCTGGATTTATTTTCTTCCCTCATCTCTTTCACTCGTGTCTGTCTGGCCGTTTGTGTGTGTGTGTGTGTGTGTGTGTGTGTGTGTGTGTGTGTGTGTGTCCCCTACTGCTTCCATTGCTTCCCTTTATGTTGTCTTTCTCCTTCCCTAGTTTTTGTGTTCCTGGTTTTTTTTTTTTTTTTTTTGATTCTTACTTTTGCCTCCCTTTCAGTTCTCATTCTCTCTCTCTCTCTCTCTCTCTCTCTCTCTCTCTCCCTCCCTCCCTCCCTTTTCTCTCTCGATGTTGGTGGTTCCTTTTTATTTTCTGGCTGCCTTTTCCCTTTACCTGTGTGTGACCAAGTGTATCCCCCCTTCCCCCAAGAATGTGCTGATAGGTCAGATTTATGCTGTCACAGCAGATGCGTGGTCATTCACTACTCCAACACGATTCTCCCCAATCAAAACAAAATGTTCACATTTCACCAGTGACAGTCACAACACAGTTTGGTTATAAATGAGAGGCAAGGCAAGGCAAGCTACCTGGCAGCCGGGACCAGCCGGTACCCCCTGCAAGGGGAGGGAGGGAGGGAGGAGATGACACACATTTCCCTGCCTCTCTCGGATTCATTGTCCGGCCGTTTGCATCCGGCGTGCTGTCCCTTTGTTCCTTGGTTGCAGGCTGTCTGACTCCACCTGGTGGCAGGCAGCCTTGCTGTAGCTCTAGAGTGCTCCGGAGCCGGCCAGGGGAAGGGAGTGGGTGGAGAGCCCGGGACAGGATGTGACAAAGTCCCCAAGCTGCAGGCGGGAGAGTCCC
>NW_024466559.1:6612500-6661681 GCF_017591425.1 Ochotona curzoniae | reverse complement strand
TGAAAAAAATG
Source organism: Ochotona curzoniae (assembly GCF_017591425.1). Classification (NCBI taxonomy): domain Eukaryota; kingdom Metazoa; phylum Chordata; class Mammalia; order Lagomorpha; family Ochotonidae; genus Ochotona; species Ochotona curzoniae. The sequence continues at coordinate 6,661,670 of NW_024466559.1, read as the reverse complement.
ATCATTAATTCTATAATAGAAACAGTGTCCCTGTTGAAACCATGCCCCTGGTAACACTTAGAGATGTTGGCAAATATTAGCTCTGTATTCTTAGATTTAAAAAAAAAATCAGGTCACAAACCAGTGTATCCAGCATGCTCTTTTTTAAAAAGGATGTATTTATGTTATTTAAAAGGCAGAGTGGTAGAGAGTTGGGGAGTGAAAGTAAGATATTCCGTTGCCTGGTTCATTCCCCAAACGGCCACAAAAGCTGGGACTAAGGCAGGCTGAAGCCAGGAGTTAAGTGCTCCTTCTAGATCTCAAGGATTTGACCATCAGTAGCTCCCTTCCAGGAACCGTAGTAGGAAGCCAGGTCAGAAGCTCAGAGTAGCCAGGACTTGAACCACATACGCTGATGTACAAGGCTGATGTCAGAACCCAAAAGCTTAGGCTGTTGTGTCACACACTTCTCCTCTTTTTTGGTTTTGCTTTGCTTTAAAACAATTTGCAGATATAGACTTGCCCTCTCCCGCTACACACATACTCACACTCACAAACCAAACTGGCGTATTGCTGCGGGCTATCCCTAATGGGTGAGATCAGGAGGAATTTGGATAATTTAACAAAGTTTCTACAACAATAGGATAACAACTTATAAGGAGGGGAAGGTTGCGGTATAGTGAGTTAAGTGGTCATTTGGTATCCCTGCATTCCTATTGCTAAGAGCCTGGGTTCAAGTTCTGCCTCAGCTTCTGACCCTGCTTCCTGCTAATGTGCACCTTGGAAAGCAACAGGTAACATCTCAGGTCCTTGGGTTCCTCCCTGTCCCCTGCACTAAGTCCTAGTGATTTCAGCTCCATTCAGCTCTGGTTGCTATGGGGCTTTTGGGGAACGAATCCCCAGATGAGATCTCTCTCACTCTCTCTACCCTTCTCTGTTTCCGTGTCCATCTCTGCCTTTTCTATAAAAACTGAGAATAAATGAATAAAGATGTGCTTAATTAAATGGTCAGCTTGACTTGCCTCTCCCACACCAAGTTTCTTCAGAATCAAGTTTCTGAGGCTAATGTTGCTGCGTAAAAACAAAGTGTAGAATCATGGGTCTGGAGATTTTTACCCAGAGGCAGATTTCACCTGTCTTTTGCTATCATCATCTCCTTTGGGCAAAGGAGCAAATCACCACAGAGGTGAGGAGTGACCCTTAGCATCATAGTGCAGCCTCATAGACATGGAGGTGAAGAATCCAATCATCTGACCTCAGGGCACTCACGTCTCAGGGAGGCAGGCTGGGATTCAGGAGAAATGTCTCCTTTTATTTGCTTCTTGTGCATGCGCAGCCGATGAACGTCCCTGTGGACCGCAGTCAGGTGACATTCTTGGAAGAAGCAACCTTGGCCAGCCAATCGCTGCCCTTGCTGCAGGATTGTTATCACCTCCAGCGTTGGGGAATACCTTCTCAAATTTGTTCCAGCAGAGCTCAGGGTCATGTTTTTCTACATGCCCTGAGACAGGAACATCCAGAAATATTTCGAGCATATAACTTGTCAAGGCTAATGACTTTCTTCTGCTAAAAGAAAGCACCTGTAGGTTAATGGGATTTTAAAAAAAAAAACTGATGCAAGAGGTGATTCAAAGCTAAGGCCAGGGAATATGCTCAGAGGAGAGGTTAAGATGCTAGCCCAGACACCTGAAATTCATACAGGGCTCAGACTCCACTCGGTTCTTCTTTAGTTTTTAAGATCTACTTATTTATTTGAAATTCAGAGTTACAGAAAGAAAAGGAAGGAGGAAGACAAACAGAGAGAGAGAGGATATTTTTCATGTGCTGGTTCAATTCCCAAATGGCTGCAATTGCTGTAGAGGACAAACCTGAAGTAAGCAGCTGCATTCTGGCCTCCCTTATGGGTACTGGGGGTCCATATGCTTGGGTCACCTTCTGCTTTCCCAGGTGCACCTGCAGGAAACTGGATTGGAAGTGGAGCAGGAAGGAAATGAATCAGCACCCACATGGGATGCCAATGTCCTGGGTAGTGGTGGCTTAACCTTCAATTTCAGAAAATGATACCTCAAAGAGTGATGTTCTGCCTTTGATCTAAGGGAGAACCAAATTTTCTCTGATCTTTTCTTCCCCTCAACTCTCACTTGTCTTTTTTTTTAACTTTTAGAATTTTTTTTATTATTATTATCATCATTTTATGATACAGTTCCATAGGCTCCTGGGATTTACCTTTTCCCAGCTCCAATTTTACCTTCCCCCACCTGGTTCCTCTATATCATTACTTAAGTATAGTTCTTCATACACAGTCATATGCCCATTATTGTGGGCATGGACAATGGCAGAGTCCAGCATCCTGCTGTCAAGTTTCATTGTAAGTCTATCTTTATGTGGAAGTAGAGATGCATACTACATTGTATCCTCACATCTGGACATGTTAGTCTCCATTTTACAGTTACTGTACATCCCCTTAAATGAAAAGTCACAAAACAAAATCAAGAATAGGAAGAAAAATAGAAATTTGCAATGCCATAAAGTTAAATAACATGTTACTAGATATGGCAGTCTCCGTTACACAACTACTATACATCTCCTTAAATGAAAAGCCACAAAACAAAATCAACAACAGGAAGAAAACAGAAATTAACAACAGCATGAAATTAAATAACATGCTACTGAATGATTAATGTGTTGCTAAAGAAATGAAAAAGAAATTCAAGAACCTTCTTGAAGAAAATGATGCTACTGTATGATCTATGAGTCACTGAATAATTTAATCAGAGGAAAGTGTTTTGAAGAGGTGAAAATAACAAAAACCAAAACATCAAAATCCATGACATATAGTTTCTGCTGGTTTTTGTTGGTGAAATGTGTCTCTTCTAGGCAACAAATAGATGGATTTTGTTTTTTAATACAGTATATCAATCTATGACATTTGATTCAACTTAAGCCAATTATTTTCAGGGTTAATATGTATGTGTGGTACTTTGGTCCTGTCATTTTAGCAATGGGTTGTTCAGTGATTTAGTCTTCTGTTGTCATTTTACTGGGATGTTCTTCCCGTTTGCCTTTGGTTTCATTGGGTGCTAATCCTGTTCTCTGTCAAGAGAACATCTTAAGTATCATTTGTAGGTCAGGTTTGGAAGAGGCAAATTCTTTTAACTTTTCGTTACTGTGGAAGAATTTTATTTCATTTTCAAAGACGAAAGAAAGCTTTGCTGAATATGTTATCCTAGGCCAACAATTTTTTTCTTTTAGAATCTGAAATATGGCACTCCATTCTCCTCTTGACTGTAGAGTTTCCTGCGAGAGATCTCCTGTGAGTTTAATTGGCATTTCTTTATATGTCAATTGATGTTTTTCATGTGCACATTTAAAGATCTTTTCTTTGTGTTTGATTGAAGAGAGCTTGATGATCATGTGTCTTGGTGAAGATCTATTTTGATCAAACCTGTTGGGAGTTCTGTGCCCCTCCTGGATGTTGTTTCCCAATTCTTTCTCTAGATTAGGGAAACTTTCCTTGATTATTTCATTAAATACATTTGCAAACATTTGTAAAACCAGTTTCTCTTTCTGCACCTTCTGGGACTCCCTTAACTCTTATATTAGGCTGTTTAAAAGTGTCTTTCAATTCTTGAATAGTTTTTTTGGCCTGATCCAGCTCTGCTTCCAGCTTTTTTTTTTTTTTGCTTCCCCCTGATGACAGGAAATATCTTCCAATCCTGAGATTCTTTGTTCCGCTTGTTTCATTCTATTTTGGACACTCTCCACTGTACTCTGCACTGTACTGGGTTGTGAAATCCAGCCTGTTCTTGCACTGCCTACTTGGGATCTGCTGCTCTGTCTCTGCCCCTGGTCAAATCAAACAGACCAGCAGGACAGGCAGTTCTTTGTCTTGGTTCACCTCCCAAGCTCCCAGTGAAAGTCCCTTCCCACCGGGTTGCTGGTGGAGTTCAGGTTGCCGTTAGCTGAATGCTGCTGGAGTATCAGTCACTGCAACACCACACTGTTGTGTCTGCTGCTTTCCTGTGCCTGTTAGTCTCCAGGTACCCCTCTGCTGTTCTGTCCTCTCCTACTTCCTGGAATGTGTCCTCTCTGCTTCATCCTGACTAAATGTTTCTCAGTCCATTTAAACATCTTGATTCTCCAACTCTCACTCGTCTTAACCCTCCCTAAGCACAGGGCTAAACTTTTTCTGAAGTTTCACTTTCTCTACCTAACAGGCAATTATCCAGGAGCCTAGAGTGGACTCCATGCCCAGAATCATTGTTGTGTTTTTCAGACTCACGCATCTCCACCAAAAATCTTATTTACTTACAACTGCCCCATCTTCACTTCCCTCTCTCCTCGCAGGAGGGTAGTGAAACTTCAACCATCTGGCCCTTCCTTGAGTTTTGTACTTTGTGGGATTCCTATGTGCACCTGCATATCCATCTCTTGGTAGGCCTTCTCTTCTGTGCATTTGCCTATTGAAAGTCTGTATTGTATACCCAAACTGGTCAACCTCCACAGAGTAGAAGGGAAGTTTCTTTCAGGTCTGCACTGACCTCACGGGCTTGTACTCTCAGGGGCCAACAATTGAAAGCATGCCAACCAGATGATGTGCAGTAAGATTGGGAAGTACCAGGAGCCCTAGGTGAGATAGGACAGTCCTGCTTGCAGAAGCAAAAACTCAGCTTCCATCCCCTCTAAAGACTGACTTCCATCCCTTTCTTTTAAAAAGATTGGTTTACTAATTTTTATTAAAAAGGCAGATCAGATTTATGCAGAGAAGGGGAGACCAGAAAACATTGGCTCATTCCCCAAATTTCCACAATGGTCAAAACTGAGATGATCTGAAGCCTGGAGCCAGAAGGCATGAGCTTCTTCCAGGTCTCCCATGTGGGTGCAGGGTTCCAAGGCGTTGGGCTGTCCTCCACTGCTTGCCCAGGCCATAAACAGGGAGCTTGATGGGAAGTGGAATAGCCGAGACACCAACAGGTGCCCACATGGATCCTGGTGGTTTTCATAGAGAGGATTTAGCCACTTGGCTGTTGCGCTGTGCCCATCTTTTTATTTCCAAGGATTTGGGTTGTTCTTGGCTTTCCTAGGTCACAGGTAAAGAGCTGGATGGGAAGTGGCACAGCTGGGACACAAACCAGTGCCCATATAAGATCCCAGTGCTTGCAAAGTAGTTGAGCCATCGCACCATGCCCAGACCAGCTTCCCTTCTTTCTTAGCATATTGTCAGCACTGACTTTTGCCCCACATCTCAACTTTATTCTCTCTCTCTTCTAAAAATAACACTTTAATGCCCAGTGTTAGAGGCCTGGTGCACTGTACAAAGATTTGTACTCAATGCAGAGTTTTCTAGGCTGTTAGGCTTTGAGCAAGTCACCTAAGCTCCCTGAACCCAGAGCTTTGATCTGAAGAAAAGAGCCTAACAATGAGACTTCACCATGATGTTGGAAGATCATGTGCAATGAATAGCCAATGACTCGAGCACACCGGCACCGCAGCAAGTGATGGCTCGAGGTAGGTGTATTTGGGCTGCTGTTTTACTTCCAACTGGGAGATTTTGAATAAGCAACAGCAGTATGTTTGTTTCTGGAATGTACCAGAAATTGGCATTGGAATGTATTTTTACTGAACCCTTCATTTTTAACTAGATTAGGTTGTCCTTCAATGTCTGTTTGTAGTGAGAAAAAAAAAAGAAGAAGAAGAAAAAAGCATCTATTCTGATACAGGTGAACTGGGCAGGAAGATTAGGTATGGCATAGGTGAATTGGACTCACAGTTTCTGTCAGACTTGCACCATAACCTTCTTGTGTACCTGTCAGGCCAGTAGACCCACTTTCCCATGATGCGTCTGTGTTGCATCCAGGACCAGGAAGGAGGAGATGCCAAGATGGGCATGTGGAAGTTGATTCCATGTAAAGGTACCCTGAAGCCCCCAGAAAGCCTTCACGCATGTTTATGTGTTCAGTCAGGGCACGTGGGAGTGGCCCTTCCTTTGCTCTTGGCTTCTGGATCTTGCTTAAGGTCCTTCTTGGCCCCGCCCCTTTGCCCTCATAGATAACTCTCTGCACACACACATACACAATGGCTGTCCCTCCTTACTCATACATTGCCTTGCAATGAATCCCCTCTCACGCGTGCCCTAGGTTCAAGACCTCTGCTGGGACATCTTCTCTCTGTGGGTACCAGACCTTGGAATCAAGACCCAACGCACAGGTCCGATGGAGGGCCAAGGTACCTTTCATTGTTCCATTCAAGATGAACAGCGGCTGTCTTCAATTTTATTAGCCAAGGACAGCCCTGTGACTGTGCCAATGAACTGCTCAGGCCTCAGTGCCTCCTCACAGCGACTCTGAATAGGAAACAGCAAGGCTTGCTGTGTCACTGGAGCAATCCTGAAAGGAAGACTGCTATGCTGGGCAGGATTGCAGGAACTCCTTTTCTGCCCACGTCTCTTACATTCAATTGCCATCTCTAAAATCTTTGGTGAGTTTTAGGAGTCGTAAAAGCTACAAGAGATCTTACATTTCTGCCTCATTTTGCAAGGAACAGATATGAAAGAGAGAAAGGATTATGGGTGACGCAGGTCATGAGGAGTCATTTTGGAACAGAGTTGACTTCTTGCTTCAAAAACCCGTTTCACAGAAACGAGAAAGAAATAGGAGCTGATAAAAATAGACTCACTAAGCAAGTATGAAAAACCTCTCTCCATCGGTACCAAAAAAAATATGAGGACTGAATGAAACTGAGAAATTAGATGCAAACATATTTTTTTTTTTCTTTCACCGCAGGTAAAAACGGCCGGATTTGAAGCCACGGGCATGATGCCTTCTTGTAAATTGTCTCTGTTGTTTTTCCCATTCCTAGCTCTAATCCTGCTGCGTTTGTTGCAGGAGAAAATCAAATCCAAAGCCGCATTCCTGACTCCGATAGGCCCGGTTGATAAGCCACTGGAGCCCGACGTGCCTTGCTCTTTCCCTGGCTTAACCTTTTTGTGGCTTTAATCCTTCCCGATCTGGACCTACCGATTTTTATATTCCCAGGCAATTAATTTTTTTGGCTCCACGTGCAAGCCACAGGTGGGGGGTGATTGACAGGCGGCCGATAGACTCCATCTGTTGGCGGCTGATAATGGAATCCTGGGGGCTTCTGGGTAATGTCTTTGCACGCAGCAAAAGGCAGCAGCCTTAATCTATTTGCAGGCCGAGCTGGAAAAAGCCCCGCAGCTGCCATTGTTATTCAAGGGGAACGATTGGTTACAGACGCTCCGTTTACCCGCTCCGTGGGAAGCTGCGACAGGGGCGGGGCTCGAGTGAAGGACGCTCCTCTCCAAGCACTTGGGGCAATTTTTTTTCCTTTGCCCTCTTTAATAAATACATAAATAAGAAAAAAAAAAAAAGAGGGAGGACTTTGTCACGGTTTTAGAGAGAGAGATGAGAACTTTTGGTTCCTGTCTTTAAACTTTATCCAAGAGAGATGAGGAGGGATAACGAATCTGATTACGACTTAAATACATCAGTAATGGCAGAGCACGGAGGGCGTTCGCGCCTGGTGCGGGTAAAGTTTCCATGGTTTAACTGTAACACTACTGATATTCTAGAAGTAGAGGACAAGGATTTTCAAATCAGGAGGACTCTTAGCATCATGTTGAACTGTTTGAGTTAGCCAGAGTTTCAAATTCAGCTAAATGATTGGAGTGACAGTATTTGGGAGGTCTAGCCGAATCCTTAGAGGCAGGATTCTCTTGAGCGGGGACACTAAACGACTCGTCTAACTCAATGACAGACTCTGCATGATGTATACGTATGTTACTACCTTTAGTTATTTATGTATTTGCTTGAAAGGCAGGAGGGGGAGAGAGAGAGAGAGAGAGAGAAAGAGAGAGGGGGGTCTTCCATCTGCTGGTTCACTATGCAAACAGCAGCAGTGGCTGGGTTGGGCCAGGTGGAAACCAGGAGTCACAAGCTCCATCCAGGTCTCCGCTGTGGGTAGCAGGGAACCAAGCCTTTGTGGCATCCTCAGCTGTGTTTGCAGGTGCATTAAGGGGGCTGGATTGGAAGTGAAGCAGGCTGGGCTCTAACTGGTGCTCATGGGATGCCAGTGCTGTGCTGCTGGGCCACACTGCTGGCCCCTGTGCCTTTCTTTTGTCATTGTTTTCTTTCCTCAGATGTCTGTCACAGGCTGTCGTCTCATCTACATGCCCTAACATCTATCCCAAGAGGCAGTGCTGCTTGAGGTCAGTTTTCCTATGTGCGCATATAGGATAGGCATAATAATAAAACTTATTTAAAAAAACATTTTTGTGGACCCAACACAGTAGCCTAGTGGCTAAAGTCCTGCCTTGCATGTGCTGGGATCCCGTTTGGGTGCCAATTCTAATCCCAGCAGCCCCACTTCCCATCCAGCTCCCTGCTTGTGGCTTGGGAAAGCAGTCAAGGACGATCCAAAGCATTGAGACCCTGCATCCGCATGGCAGACCCAGAAGAGGCTCCTGGCTGCGGTCTTCGGATCAGCTCAGCTCCATCTGCTGTGCCCACTTGAAGAGTGAGTCAGCGGATGGGAGGTCTACCTCTCTGTCTCTCCTCCTCTCTGTATATCTGCCTTTCCAATAAAAATCATTAATCTTTTTTAAAAAAAATATTTTCGTGTGTGTAGCTCATCCCCTCAAAATGTGAGATGTCTGGAATATTAACTGACATGGCATTTAACCTATATGTGAAATGTGTGAAACATTAGTTAATGCCATTGTGTGTGACTTAGAGTAAGGATGTAAGGAGGAGATTTGAGAGAAGCAGAAAAAGAGATGGGACCCTAGTGGATACAGAAAAAAGGCTCAGTTGAAGAGGCAAAATGCTGTCGACCAGCTGCCAGAGGAAGGAAACTCTGTCCTAAGTGCCCTGAGCCTGAGGGAGCCCAGTACTGCTCCTAGGGCACTGCCTGGGAGATGACCACCTCTCCTTTCACACTCCCTCCAGGGACTATAAAGTAAGTAAGTACAAGGCCTCAGGATGTGCCCTCCATGGTCTCTAAAACTCAGAGGTTCAGGGCCCCTCCAAGGCTTAGGATTAGGGTTGCCAAAGTGAATGTGTGAATTAGGTGACTAAGTAGAATTTGAGTCAGCGTATTGTTTGTATAAGGGTAAAGCATTGAAAGGCAGATCTTACAAGTTTCTTAATCCTTAATCCTTAATCACAAAAGTGTTGGGTGTATTAGGTTGGATTCCCCCAGCCCCCAGTCTCACACAGCCTGTTCTCTTTCAGTAACTCAGAGCCTTTTTCCGCTGTGCAGCAGCCGTTCAGCTTCTGCTGGATGCTTCCCTCTCCCTGGTCTCCAGTCACTGAAATACCTCCTTGTCCCCAGTGCTTTTATCTCAGCCGGAAGATAATCTATATGGAGATGTGAGAATCCCAGGTGGGCAAGGAATTTAAATGCATATTTGCTGATAATCATACAAAATGACTTATTAGCCCCTTTCCCAGCTGATGTTTAGAAGATGAATTCATTTCAGTAAGTGTTGCTTTTCTCCGTGTTTAGACTCGTGATTAACACCATCTACTGGAAATAATAGGAGGTGATGTCTACCCAACAGACCATTAACTCTGTGTCCCAGTGACCCTTAAGAGGTGCAGCACAGATCCCTTGCTCCATCAGCTGGGTTCACACAGAGAGAGCGGAGTGGACACACTGAATGGCTCATCTAACTGAATAAAGGACTCTTGGCATGGTAGTATACACTTTCATGGTCGTGATGACGGACAGGATGTAGTATCTGCAAATACTGCTTTCCTTAAGCCTATAACTCAGTTTGATTTTTTTGATTCTCAGTGTCCAGTTCTGCCCTTGGCAGTAAACACAAATCTGTCACTTCTGAGATGTTTCTTCTATCCAAAGTAGCAGTTTCTGTATCATATGTTGGTTTCTGTTCTACAATCCAATGTTTGGATAGGAAGACAGAAGTCAGCCTGCACGTGGGAAAGGGGCCTAAGGAAAGCAAGGCCTCTGCAGAAAGAAAAGTAGCCAGCTGAAATCCTACCCACAGCCCTGGAATGTTATAGGTGTTCCAGACTGTCTCTCTCCAGAAAATCTTCCCTGGAGAACCCTCTTTGCCCAAGCTGGCAACCCTATCTGCAACCTTTGAGTAATAAAAGCTTGGAGGGAATTTTTCTATTTTACACCCAGAAAATCCTTTCTGCAGAAGGCTGTGGATGGAGGTGGTTGTGAAGAAAGAACGCCTCCTCATTGCTTAGAAGCCCTAATGTAAACTTCTCAGATCTGCCCAATGTATTTGCTTCATGACCTAGATCACCTTGCTTTCTCCACTGCAATCTGCATGATTGTGCATTCTCTCCTCTCTCTCGCTCGCTCTCTCTCTCTCTCTGAACTATTTGGAGAGGTGCCCATCCATTCTGATGGATGCCTTACCCCACCACACCTAGCCACCTTGCTTACCACCACCTTTTGTCTCCCGTCTGAGTTTCTTTATTACAGGAAGACAAAGATCTCTGTTCCAGGAATCCCAGCTAACATAACCCAAGATCTAATCCTATATACAATGGACGCACTCTGTCAGATGAACACCTGGCCCCTACCCCACGTCCTCCTGGTTCAGAAGCCGCAGTCATGCATCTTTTACCAGAGGGTAATTGTTTGGGCTGATTCTCGGCCTCAGCTTCAGCTCTGAGATGCAGGAAACTCAGCGCCTCTTCACCAACATCTCCAAGAGAGGCCAACCACCTGGACGAGCACCCAACTCCCCCTAACTCTCATTATCTCCCTCAACTTGGCTATGGGCACTTTAGAAAGCGTAGGGAAAGTAGAATTAAAAGATGAGGTTGTTTGGAAGGGAATCAATAGCATTGTGGAAAAAAATAAAGATGTGCATTTTGGACAAATTAATCCATGGGTTTTTAAATTATGTAAATCTAAATAAACTTTTTTAAAAATTGCATTTCCACCAACTTTTTATAGTATACATGAAGAACAGCCAACCTCCTGTCTCCTGTCCCCTCAACACTTGGAGGGCAGTAAGTCCAAGATAATCTTTTTCTCCAACCATATTTCCTTTTGGCTTTTGCTGTCTCATTCTCCCAGTATCTGCAGATGAGCTCAAGAGTCTGGAATAATCTCTGCAACCATGTGCGTTCCTTAGCTTAACTGCCCCTTGAGGTCGTGATCCTGAGATCTCCAGGACAGAAGGAAGAGGCACTGTTTTCATCTCACATCAGAATACAGAAGTTTGCTAACTGAGCGTGTGGACCCACATTATCATGAAATGTATGAATATGCCTTCTAGACATTGCATGCATTTTACAATCTAAATTCAAAAAGCAAAATCAAGCATCTAGGGACAACAGAACAACAACAACAGTTAGCTCTGTGGAGAGAAGCAAGGTCAGAAGCCAGTGCATCTGGAGCTGAATGCCTACCAGCCTGTTCTCAGTAATGTCCCAACCCCAGGGCTTGGGACATCCAGCATCCTCAGAAACCAAGTAGTCTACTTTGACCAACTAAGAATAAGCTGAGAGATGAAAAAAGTGGAAAGTGGAGGATGTCTTAGTAGCGAGATTTATGCCTGGACCAAGAGCAACATGAAGCTAAAGCACAGTCAGCAAGCAATAGGAGAAATTTCTATCAGGAACTTACAATGTAAAAGGCAGCCAGAGGGCCCAGCACGGTGGCACAGTGGTTAAGGTCCTTGCCTTGCACGCCCGGGATCCCATATGAGTGCCAGTTCTATCCTGGCAGCCCCGCTTCCCTTCCAGCTCCCTGCCTGTGGCCTGGGAAAGCAGTCGAGGACGGCCCAAAGCTTTGGGACCCTGCACCCGCGTGGGAGACCCGGAAGAGGCTCCTGGCTTCGGATTGGCATAGCATCGGCCGTTGTACTCACTTGGGGAGTGAATCATCAGATGGAAGATCTTCCTCTCTGTCTCTCCTCTCCAGAGCCATCTGACGCCTCTGTTCCCCAGATGCACATCCAAAGGTGATGTTGATTTTCTAACGTGGTAGGAGCCAGTTGGTTCTTTCAGCAGCTTCCTGTTAACGGGTGGTGTAACCTTCGTCATGGCCTTTTACCATCTCTGGCTCTTGTGTTTCTTACCTGTAGGGCTCAGTCAGTGCTGCTCGAGATCATGCTCTTAGGTGTAGTGTTATTTCACTACAAAACAAGCAATAGGTTCTCAGCTCCAAAGAAATCACTGTGACTGTCAATGTTGGGTGTGTGTGTGTGTGTGTGTTTATTTCTCCTTAGATTGTGGATGTCTTTAAAATACAGGTAATTATGTCTTTCATCTTCATATTCAAGGTCCAAACACATATTGGCTATTCAGTGAATGTCTATTGCATGAGTAAATGAAGAATAAATACCTCTATAAGAACGCAGGAACTAGCTGAGCTTGTGCAGAAGATGGCCTGTCCTGTTTCACTTTTGCTTTGGCCTTTCTGGGTGAACTCTACCAGTATAAAACCATACGTAGTTTCCTCAGATACGCCCGAGTGACTGAGGAAAGATGTTCTCTGTGGAGATTTCTTTGTTCCTTCTGAAAACTTTATTCCTTCTGCAAAACCTGAGTCCTCTTTATCAGATGATTAGCACTAACTAGTTTGGACTGGAAAGAATCTTCTGGAACCCAGAGGGCGATCTGAGCAGCAACAGACTATCTAGGGAGTGGGCATTGCGATCCAATGGATTCAGCTGACACGTGGAACACCCACATCGCACATCAGAATCCCTGGGTTCAAGTCCTGCCTCCACTCTGATCTGGCTCCCTGACAATGATATGGAAGGCAATTGAAGACGGTCCAAGAGTTCGGCCCCGTCCCCCGCACGGGCAACCCAGGTAAAGCTCCTGTTTTCTTTGTCGTGGGCGTCTGGGGAGTGAATTAGCCAAGGGAAGATCTTTCTGTGTTGCCCTCTCTCTGTAAGTCTGACTTTCAACATGAAGAAATGCATCTTTTAAAAAAAGAGAAGGGCCTGGCACGGTGGCGCAAGTGGTTAAGGTCCTTGCCTTGCACGCCCGGGATCCCATATGGGCGCCAGTTCTATCCCAGCAGCCCCGCTTCCCTTCCAGCTCCCTGCCTGTGGCCTGGGAAAGCAGTCGAGGACGGCCCAAAGCTTTGGGACCCTGCACCCGCGTGGGAGACCCGGAAGAGGCTCCTGGCTTCGGATTGGCATAGCATTGGCCATTGCGCTCACTTGGGGAGTGAATCATCGGACGGAAGATCTTCCTCTCTGTCTCTCCTCTCTGTATATCCGCCTTTCCAATAAAACATAATAAAAATAAATCTTTTAAAAAAGAGAAGAACAAAGATGAGGCTTGTTCAAAAACCACAAAACAGTCAAGGTAAGCTGTTTAACAGGATTGAATATGTCATACTTAAGCTGATCATGTTTTGCAATGAAATCTGAGACAATGTGTGCATGTGTGAAAGAGAGACTCTGCCTTCCAAATAAATAAACTTTGGAAAAGTGAACAAACAAAGAAGCCTCTATCTCCTAAGCACTTGCCAGGGACTTTCAGAAGGTTCCCAAATACTTTGCATTGTGTTTTAACTCCGTTTCTCCCCTTGCACCTGCAGTGTTGTAACTGTGGATGCAGCAGACTGAGCAGACCCTGAACAGGACGCACAGCCTCTTAGAAAGTAATTTGGCTAAACAGACCTCTGCAACCAGAGCCTTTAATTCATATTCATCAAATTGATTTAACAGATTCTAATTTTTAGGGTAGTGTTTAATCCCCCAGAGCAATGAATGTGTCTTTTTTCTGCATCACAAATGTTAAGTTCTGTCCCCTTTATAAGGCAGCTGGCCGTTTGCTCTGTTTTGCTGTGTAAGTGGTTAAATGACGGCCGCTTTGCATTGCCACCCGTGATGAGTGAGAAAGCAAATCATTTATCCTCAAATGCTCCCGTGTGGGTGTGCTGCTTTTAAATAGATTTCTGTAGCAAAGTGCAAGTCATTTTAAAGCGAGTGACGTACTTGGAGAATTATTCATTTCTTATCTCCCAGACCCTCCAACCCCTCCCCACCCCCCGCCCCGGGCCTTTTTGAATTTCTTAGATCCTGCTAGTTTCAAGGATGCACGTCAAGATGACCCAATGCCGCCCCCTGGTGTTCACCTAGCACATGTGCTCAAAAGCAAGACAAAGCAAAGCTATCCTCTACCAAAATAAAGCATCTCCAACTCTCCTTTGTATTGCTGTTTAAAGACACTATGCTACGAAATAATACAATAATATCCATGTTCTCAGAGAACCCACGTTATGTATAAATGGCAGCTAGAACGCAATTCTAGCCTTACATGTTCTAAACAACTTAGAGTGGATTGAAGGCTAATTAGAGGACAACTCGTTACGTATCACCAGGACGCATTAGATGGTTAAAACAATGGTTAAATCATCTAATCTGTGTATCAAGACTTTTTTAAAGATTTATTTTATTTTTATTGGAAAGGCAGATATACAGAGATGGCTTCTGTCTGATGGCTTACTCCCCAAGTGAGCGCAATGGCTGGAGCTGAGCCAATCCGAAGTGAGGAGCCAGGAGCCTCTTCCAGGACTCCCTCGCAGGTGCAGGGTCCCAAGGCTTTGGGCTGTCCTCGACTGCTTTCCCGGGCCACAAGCAGAGAGCTGGATGGGAAACAGGGTCGCCAGGATTAGAACCGGCGCCCATATGGGATCCCGGGCGTGCAAGGAGAGGACTTTAGCCACCATGCTATCGCATTGGGCTCAAGACGTTTTGTTTTGCATGTTATTCACAAGGCAGAGAGAGAGGAGAGAATCTGGTTTACACCTGTATTAACGAATGCCGAGCTAGGCTAAAATCAGGATCTGGAATTTCAGTCTGGATCTCCAACTCAGGTACCCACAGCATCTTTTGCTGCCTCTCGGGGTGCACCTGAGCAGGAAGCTGGAAGCAGAACTGAGCTAGAACCCAGCCCAAGCACTGTAATATGAACGTGGGCATCTTAAGCACCTCTTAACCACCAAGTGAAACGCCTACCCTGGTTGACATTTTATAATACCACGTGCAGGGATAGGCGTTGGGTGTAGTGCACGAAACATCACACTCCCCATGGCAGCGCTTGATTCAAGTCCCTGTTCCCTTGCTTGGTTTGGTCAAAGAAGTAAGAGCTTTTTAACCCATCAGCTTGGCTGCTCACCTAATCTGTGATGTGGACAAGCATCTCCCACCCAGCTTCTTCTGTCCAATGAGGAGATTGCCATGCTCAGCCCTGCCGTGTCTCAGACATGTAGGAAGAGCAACTGGTGGTCTACACTGGGAGACCCCCACCCAGTTCCCTTCTCTTGCAAGGAAGGGGTAGAAAGGCAAGGCATTTTGAACCTAGTGGTTCAAGGCTGATTTTGGGGGGTCATTTTATGAATATTTTACTCACTTATTTATTTGACAGAGAGAGAGAGAGAGAGAATGGTCATCTGCACAGTCACTCCCCAAATACCTGGAATGGTCAGGGTCACAGCCAGGAACTGGAAATTCAGTAGGACTTGAGCTGTCACCTGGCATGTCCAGGGTTCTGTATCAGCAGGAAGATGGACCTGGGAAGCAGAGCTGGGCACGGCACCCAGGGACTACACGAAAACATCTTAACCATCAGGCTGAACCCCCTGTCCTGGCTCAAAACTTTAAAGGCAGGTGAAGGTACAAGCTCAAGACAGGTACAACCTCTCTCCTTTCTCCCCTCCCCTCCGCTTCTCCTTCTTCCCTTCCTGCGTTCTTCTTAGCAATTAGCTTTAACTAACACCTGATAAGTATACACATTTATGGGGTGTAGCATGGTACTTGGGTACACGTAGGCATTCTACAAACACCGAATCCGAATGGTGGGCACACCCACACTTGTGAAAACATAGTATCTATAACTGGTGTAGGCTACTAGGTATGCCACGACTTCATGGATTATATAATTTGCACATGTGAGCACGAGGATGAAGCATATTACTTTTCTTCCATAAACACCTCTGATCTAATGTTTACACTGTAAGGAATGTGGCTGAGGAAAAGCACAGAAGTCTGTGATAGCAGCAAAAATCACGGGGCTCTGGCTCAGCTTTGTGTCTTACAGGGACGAGCGCCTCCTCACCTTGGAGAAAATTGGGACAGATCTGGGGCAACTCACACAGTCATTTCATTTAGTTTTCCTCCAGTATTTTCGAAGACTCTAGCTGATGGACCAGGCAGGGTGCCGTGGGCCACCCGGTCCCGTTCTGCATCATGGCACATTCATTCCAGCCCGCAAAGCACCTTGTCAGGACCACACTGTCTTACTGTTGTCAAGTTACTGCTGCTCCAGAGCCCAGGGCAGGGACCCTGCTGATCTGAAATAGTTAATTTGCCTTTCCCAGTACCCAGCTGAAGGCTGAGCCACAGCTCAGGCTGTGCCTGCCTGGGGAGATGCAAATGAAGTTAAGCACTTTGGTCAGCTGCTTTCCACTGCATGCTCTTTGTGCCTGAGCCAGAGTTTGCTTTTACTGAAGACAGCAGCAGGCAAGAAGCCCAACATGGCTCCAGTGAGAAGTTTTCTAGCAGCTATGCAATGCATAGCTTCCTAATGTAAAATAACTTGAAAAAAAATCCAATTAGTAATTTTCACACTCTAGTGGAGATAGTAGGTCTCCGTTAATTCATATGACTTACACTTTTTCACTGTAGTTTCAAACAGAGTAGCCTGCTCAAAGAGAGCAGTTTTAACACAACCACGTACCCATCCTTCATACATATAAATTTTTAAAAAATATTTATTTATTTGTATTGGAAAGGCAGATATACAGAGAGGAGGAGAAATAGAGAGGAAGATCTTCTGTCCAATGATTCATTTCCCAAGTGACCGCAACAGCTGGAGCTGAGCCAGTTCGAACCCAGGAGCCAGGAGCTTCTTCCAGGTCTCCCACATGGGTGCAGGGTCCCAAGGCTTTGGGCTGTCCTCAACTGCTTTCCCAGGCTACAAGCAGGGAACTGGATGGGAAATAGGGCTGCTGGGATTAGAACCGGTGCCCATATGAGATCCTGGCATGTGCAAGGCAAGGAGGACTTTAGCCACTACACTATCGTGCTGGGTCCCGTACATATAAATTTAATATACAATCTAATATATTTCAAATATGTATATTCGCATTACATATTTAAAAAGCACAGTGACAGAGAGAAAGAGATTTTCCACCCATTGGTTCATTCCCCAAACAATCACAATGGCCAGTGCTAGACCATGCTAAAGCCAGGAGCAAGGAACGCCATCTGGGTGTCCCATGCTGGTGGCGTGAGCCCATGTCGCTGAGCCATCCTCCACTGCCTAGAGTCAAACTGGCTCTCTGGCCTGGGATGGCATCCTCCTGGGATGCCATCCTTGCAGGTGGCAGCCTGACCCATTGCACCACAAGGCTGTCCCCTGCATAAATGAAACTGCTAAAAGAAAAGGAAAGTACAGTATTGGTGTTCCTACTGCAGTTAGGATTGCCTGAACCATTTGGGAAATTCCTAGAGGAGAAGGATTCTAATCTGCTGTGTTTACCTCCCTCAGGTCTTCATTTGTCCCCTTGCTCTGATTACATTCCACAGCCACTCACTGTGACTTTTTTGTAGCTCAAAAACCACCTGTCCCTGTCTTCTTTCACCACGCGCATTTGGCAAAATCTCTACATTTTTGGTTCAGTCCACTTCTCTCCCTACTCTACTCTTGCATCCTCTTGCATCCGAGGAACCGAATGTGATGGGAGAAACACCAGACATCTGGTTGTGAAGTTAGGAACCTAGAGTCCAGAGAGTTCACTTCCAAATTCCTCTTGCCTTCTCTTCAGAATGCTCTGTTCTTTTTCCCCTCTCGTCGCCAACTCCCAAGGGGATGAGCACAATAGAAGGGCTGTCACTTCTTCCTGCTTTCATGTGTACATCTGAATCAGATTCTCTGTCCATAACCCTGCCTTCTTCCCTCCTGTGATAATCCTCAACGCTCTGATCCAAGGTCGGGGCTCCCCTTCTGTCCTGAATCCTGTCTACTCTCACCTTGGCCCTTCACCTCCCCTTCAAGCTACTGCTCCATTGCCTGGTTTCCTGGATCTGTCGTTGCCCATTTTAACATTTCCTGAACTCTGGAACATGTGTCAGTCCTGACCACCCCCATCTAACCAGGAACTCTTACCCAGGTCAGAGATTTCCATGCAACTTGTTGTTCGGCCCAGAACCTCTCCCCAGTACTTCTGAGGTCTCTTCGGTCTTGCTTTATTGTTCTCTCCTTCATACTGCATAAGAGTAGTTCTTTATTTTGAAATATGATTCCTGTTTGTTCTCAGTCTGACCTACTCTTGGCAACCAAAATCAAATATGAATGCTATCTTCACTCAGTTTGTTCACAGATGGATCTCAAGAAAGTTCGAGGTACATGGTAGCCTCCCCAAAGATCCTGGTAGAATGAAGGCGCTGTGGTGCTGTGACATTTGTATCCAGCTGCACTTCGTGTTCAGCTCAAAGTGCAGAAGGCCATGGGCATCACACAAGGTGAGTCGTGATAATTACGTCTTGCCTATAAGCAGTTTTTTATGAGCTAATTAGTCTGATGACTGCTAATAACCACATAATGCACAAACACCAGACTCGACAATTCTTTATTAGTGATGGATTAGTGATGGCCAGCATTAGAGGTATTGTCTCACCCCAGCAACACAGATTCTTCTGCTCAAATACAGTCAATAAACATTTAGTTAACAGTAATTATCTAAGTGTTATCTCATGGATTGGACCACAACCTTCATCTATTGACACACACTGATTGATTGGATGCTTCAAGGTCATTATAACATATTTTTTAAAAAAAAGATTTGCTTGCTCCTTTGAAAAGCAGAGTAGAGAGATTTCTGTCTGCTGATTCACTTCTTAAATAAGCTGCAAAAGCCAAAGCTTGGCCTGGCTAAAGCCAAGAACCAGGAATTCCATTTACATCTCCCGGTGGGGGGCAGGAACTCAAAAGTTTGAGTCATCATCTGCTGCTTCCTATGCACATTAGCAGAGAAGTAGAGTAGCTGAGGCTTGAACTACGCTCCAATATGGCATATGAGCTTCCCAAGTAGTGTCTGACCCCATTGTGCTGCAAGGCAGTTGGAAAAACTGGGCTTAAATATATTCTCATTTTATGAATTTTATCAATTCCTAACAGAAGTAGTAAACTATTATGCAGCTGCCACGTTGTGGGATAGGCAACTAGCTCAGGGTCACGAGCTTAGAAGCCACATCCCCAGTACCATTTAGGTGTTCCCTGCTTCCCACCTGTGACACTCACCTGTCATTACCTGGAACCAGAGAAGGGGCAGTATTGCATTATTGTGTAACCACTTCCCTCCCAAACCCCTATAAAGGTCCATGATATGGAGGGGCTCTCTCTTGGTGGTGTACTTCCATTGCTGTGGCATTTTCGACTCTTGGCCTCCCCAGCACTTGCTTACTATCTGGCTTTCTGCTGACAGACTCCGAGGACAGGCATCCCCTGAGCAAGGCCCCTGTGTGTCTGTATTCCTCACCCTCTGTTCACTGCTGGGGCAGGACAGTTAATGCCAGGGTGCTTTGTATTTCTAATTTGTGTAATATTGAGAGTTCCAGGAGAAGTGAGGCCTAGCAGTAGTGGAATGTGGGCAGAGAAGCCAGGGAAAGGTGAGTGTCTGCAGTTTTGTAAGTGTGCCCACATTGCTCGTTGCATGTCTCTTAGAATAACTTGTATTCTGGGGAAGCTGGGACATAGGTCTTCAGTTTAATGGATGGACTTCAGGGTAATAACCATTTGTTCATCTCAGGGTTCAAGTGACTGGACTGCCACGTGGACTTGTCATTTTCTAATTTCTAGTGGGCCCTGTTATCACCAAGCTTGATTAATAAAGACTCGTTAATAAACCCTAGGCTTTTCTGGAGTGATCTCGCTCACACCTCACAACAGTCTAATCTTATCTTCAGAGGTAAATTCACCTTTCAAATATTTCCAAATGGCATTTGCTTTTGAAAACTAGAAAAGATTTCCAGCTTCCTGTCCCCTACCACCACCTCCTCTTTCTCCTTGCCTAGTGCAATGAATGACAGAGAGGCCTTGTGACTTGAGTCATCTGGTCACCTCTACCCGCAAATGCCAGCTCAGAAGCTGACACACATCGGTGCAGAAGAGCTGATGTGCTTGGACACCATTAGTCACCGAGAGGAAAGCCAGTGTCAAAGCAGGACTGATGAGTCTGAAACACATTTTCTGTAAAAGATTCATGGAGGCAATTGACTTGAGAACTGTGGGCCCAATGTCACATACAAATGGAGATACTTGAAACCCAAATGCTGTTTTTTTTTCAGACTCTGGGCATCTATTTGTATTGGAAAGTCAGATTTACAGAGAAATATCTTCCATGTGCTGGTTCACTCCCCAAGTGGCCACATTGGCTGGAATTCAGCCAACCCAAAGCCAGGAGCCAGGAGCTTCTTCTGGATCTCCCACATGGGTGCAGGGTCTCAAGGCTTTGGCACACTCTTGACTGCTTTCCCAGGCCACAAGTAGGGAACTGGAAGGGAATTGGAACATGAACAATGCCTATATGGAATCACAGAGCATACAGGGTGATGACTTAAGCCACTAGGCCACCACGCTGGGCCCATTTTCCATCCCAGCTTTGTTATTTGTGGTCTTAGAGGAAGGAGTTAGTGTTTATTCCCCACATGGTCTATGTTGAGTTGGTCTCAATGAACAAAGATTCAAGTGGGAGGAGAATGAGAGATTGAGGTGGAGAGACAGTTCACCATTCTCTTGAGTAGACAACAAGCTGGAAGATTGGATATATTGGCCTTGGTTCTGCATCTCCTCTTCTCAGTCCTCCTCCACACCATTTTGAGTCCTTACGGTTGTTTTCATTCCTATCCTTGCTCCCACATCGTTTCCCACTCTCATCCTTCTATCCATTCTGGTTTCCATGAAGCAACAGGAATCAGGCAAACAGAATCAGTCAATGACCTTCCCAGAGATGATTCTGTTTAAAGAAAACAAACCCGAAAATAAAAACAACAGGATACATATTTTTTCCTGAGAGCATTTCTAGCTAAATGAGGGTTTCTCACAGGTAAAAGAGAAGGGAAATTTGGGAGTTTTTGCCTTAAACTCTCTCTGCCTGCCTTTGTTTCATTCTCTGCTTTTGAAATCTTCTTGACCGGTAGGGTAGCAGCAGCAACACCTCCTCTCCGAAGTGCCGATCGTGTCTAAGTTGGTCTCAGTTCAGTTCAGCCAAGACGCCCTGATCAGAGCCTGAGCAGATGCCAACACCATGCTGACCTCCTGAAGAGAGAACTAAGCATAGCTCAGTTTGTCAACCATCCAGCCTGTGGTGCTCAGTGATAGCGAAGGACACCGACTGAGACACTGCCTAACCCCCTGCGGCTCTGACTCCTCAAGTTCAAGTACAGAGATTTCAACTTTCTCTTCCAATCCTTTCACCAGCTGCCTCAGATAACTCTGCCAGGAAGAGTGAAGGAAAGAAAATGAGGCGGGGAGTTAGGGGGGCTTGCGGGTGAGAGGAATTAGTTTACTTAGTGATGAGTGTTTAATCATAGCTCAACTCAGCCTTTATAATTCAGGCTTCACTTACATGTCTCTGGGATGCATCAGCCACTTTCCCCAGAGGCATCTCTGAGCTAAGGACCTAGCTTATCTTTGGCATTAAGCATGCAGCATTACCCTCAGGTCTTCAGTTGGGTGTGAGTCATTCAGTCTCTAAATCAAACAATGCATTGGGAAGTAAATTGGCTTCCCTGGACTTCTGTGCAGACGATAAGGAAACAGACAGTTCCACTTAACTTCTGTGGGATAATTCCCCGGAACCTGTGACAAGCTAATTTCCATAAATAGCTACAGGCCTGTAAGTTTCCAGATCACTACAGGTTTATACCAAGAGGATAATGCTTGGTTGCTAACACTCCTTTGAAGAAATATAATGTTAAGAACAAAGATAATATTCAGGCTACTTTTCCTCAAATCGCACATTTTTGGTGACTCTGCTGTCAGCTGTTGGTTAAGTGAACACATCACATTTACAAATGACCTCCAACAGAGTTGTCACAATTTGATCTCGACATGCACTCATGATTCCATCCTGAAGATTGGCTTCAACCCCTCAAGCAGGAGAACAGTATTCTGGAGTAATGGGCTCAGCTACAACCTGTGGTGCCTGCATGCACGTGGGTGTCTGTTCAAGTCCCAACTGCACCGCTTCCAATCCAGAACCTTGTTAAGCTAATGCCATATATATATATATATATACTTAAATTATGTTATTTTTATTGGAAAGGCAGATTTACATAGAGAGGAAAGAGAAGCAGAGAGAAATATCTTCTATCCATTGGTTCACTCTCCAAGTGGCTGCAGTGGCCGGAGCTGAACCAATCTGAAACCAGGAGCCAGAAGCTTCTTTTGGATCTCCAACTTGGATGCAGGGTCCCAAGGCTTTGTACAATCCTCTACTGCTTTCCCAGTCCACAAGAAGGGGGCTGGATTGAAAGCGGAGCAGCTGGGAAATGAAGCAGCATGCATATAGGATCCTGGTACTTGCAAGGTGACGATTTAGCCACTGAGCCATTGCACAAGGCCCATAAAATAAATGGTAAAAATTAAAATTAAGGGAGAATCAAGATGTCAGAATATGGTAAGGCCACATCTAAACAGATGAAGAAACATTAGTCAAGTTGAAGAAGAGAGGGCACATTTCAGGAAATACGAAAGAACAAACAGCAGAGGGGTACCTGAACACTGACAAACATGGGAAAACAACACAGACAGTGGTGTGGTGTTGCAGTGACCAGATATTCCAGCAGCAGTCAGCGAGCAGACTCCATCAGTAGCCGGAGCTCCACCAGCAGCCAGGTGAGAAGGGGAGTTCACTGGGAGCTCAGGAGGTAAACCCAGACAAAGAACTGCCCGGCCTGCTGCTTGTTTGATTCAATCAGGAGCAGAGACAGAGCAGCAGAAAATAAGCAGGCGATGAGGGAACAGGGTGGATTTCACAGCCAAGACTCCTACTAGAACCAAATCAGGCACTGCTTTGTATGTGGAGGAAAAATATGGAACAGGACTGCATGCACTAAGCTGGGAGTGAATTAATTTCTGGCTCAGTGTATTGCACGGAAGTGGCATCCTACAGGTTCCACCCAAAATAGGTCCGGCCATCCCTCAGATCTAATGATCAGCAGATCCAGAACAGCAAAAGTGGCACATCAGGTACCATTTTGTTCAGGGTGACAAAGGCTTTGAGACTGCAGGGACATGTGTGCCTGGCAAGAAGACTGCCAGCAGCACTCAGCTCCTGTTCCCCCACCATGCCCTGCTTCATCCATGTCAGTTGGGTTTCACCCTGGTGAGCAGGTATTTTTTTCCATGGCACATATGACTCTAGTTGTCATTCCAAACAGATTTTCCAACAAAACTTCAAGGTCCACAGTAACTTCAGTGCATCAGGAATAACAAGAGCAGAGACAGCCCTGCCATTTTTGTAATTCTGGGCTTGCTTTGTTAGTGGTGGTATAAGTGTGAGGATGTGTTAGTGCTAACAATTACTGAACTCTGTCTTAGATATCACTTTACCTGCTGAGCTCATTAATACTCAACAGATTAAAAAAATCAAATGAAGGATGCACAATTAGTATCCTCTTTCTTTTGGAAAAGATTTATTTATTTGGAAAGGCAGAGTTACAAAGAGAGGCTAGTATTCTGCCATTTGTGGTCCAGCATCTCCGGCCATCTTTGTCGCTTGGCTTAGTCTTACAGCATGCAGACCTTCGAAATGGCCCATCCCTTTGTCCCTGACACCATGTTCCTTGATGTTGCCCAGCAGGTGGCACCAATGTTCCCTATCACACTAGGAAGGACCAGCAAAATCAGGGTGGTGGTGGGCCAGGTTAGGGGGAAGCTGAAATTGAGTTCTTCAGTCACATCTTGATGGATGCCACCCACTGGCTTTGCATCCACAAGCTGCCAACAAAAGTTATGTCTCGGGTTCTTAACTTTTAGGACGAGGATGTGGGCCTAGCACCATGGCACAGCAAGTTAAGCCATTGCCTGTATGCTGGGGACTAGCTGGTCTTTTGATCCATCACCTTGCTAATGGGCTGTGCAAACAGCACAACATATGGCGCAAATGCTTGGGTACATGTACCCATGTGGGAGACCCAGATGAAGCTCCTGGCTCCTGGCTTCAGCTTGGCCCAGCCCAGCAGCTGTGATGTCGGGGAGCAAACAAGTCTCTGTGACTCTGCCTTCCAAAGAAATAAATCTTTTCAAAACAACAACAAAAGAAAGAAAGAAAGAAAGAGGAAGAAAGAAAGAAAGGGAGAAAGAAAGAAAGAAGAAAGAAAGATGCTTTTTAAAGGGTGCCAGCCTCAGAGCATATACACCTTTAAAAAGATCTATTTATTTATTTGAAAGGGAGAAGGAGGGAGGGAGGAAGAGAGAAAATGAGAGAGAGATCTTCCACTTTCCGGTTCATTCTCCAGATGGCCACAATAATTGGGACTGGGTCAGCTCAAAAACAGGAATCAGGAAATCCATCCTTGTCTCCCATGAGGGTGCAGGGACCAAAAGCTAGATCCATTGCTTTCCCAGGTGCACTAATAGGAGCTGCATGACAGGTGGGACAGCTGGGACTACAGTCAGCACCCATATGGGATGCCGGGTTTGCATGTTTTAGCTTAACCCATTGCAATGCAAGGCTGGCCTTGAGGTGAAACTTTTGTTAAATCCATACTCTCCTTTCTCTTCCAGACCTAAGAGAGAAAACTCACAAAAAAGGAAAGCAAATCACACAGTTTAGAAAGTAGAGCCCATGTTTTTGAGTAGAGAGCCATCTAGTGGCCATTAATGTCTATGCTCAGACAAGATACGGGAATTAAAGGCAAAAGCAGGCAGGCAGTGTGGCTCAGTGGTGTAAGTCATGGATTGCTGTGTCCACATTCTTAGCAAGCACCTGGATTCAAGACCTGCCTCTGCTGCCCATCCACATTCCTCCTGGTCCACCTGGGAAGGTAGCAGGTGATGGCCCAAGTGCTGACAAGGAGGGGGTGCCCGGTTCATTTCTGTCGATTGTGGCTGTTTGGGGAGTGAACCAGCAGATGGAATCTCTCTCCTCCACATCCCACCATCCTCCTCTTTCTCCCCCTCTGCGTGTCTCAAATTTTCAAACAAATTAATCTTCAATAAATGAAAGAGAATGTTCCTAACCATGCTATATACTCATCTCTATTGCAAATGGAGCAAGATTTTATTTCTAGAATTTAATTTCTATCTTAATAGTCTTCCAT
This sequence comes from Ochotona curzoniae, assembly GCF_017591425.1. Lineage (NCBI taxonomy): Eukaryota > Metazoa > Chordata > Mammalia > Lagomorpha > Ochotonidae > Ochotona > Ochotona curzoniae. The sequence continues at coordinate 6,636,391 of NW_024466559.1, read as the reverse complement.
TCATTTACAGCGAAAAATGTTTTTTTATATTTTGATCATATTAGTCTGTGACCTTGTTTAACTTACTTAATTCGTCTGGTAAGTTATTTGTAGGTTTCATAGTTTTTTTTTTTCTTTAAATAAACACAAAATTTGCAAAAAAAAAAAAAAAAGTTTGACTTCTTTTATTCCTGAAAATGTTCACCGCCTGCCTGCCTCCCCTGTCCTTCCCTCCATCTCTTTACTCCTCCAAATATTTATTTAGTTGCTAACTATGCTTTATTTTAGCACTTCCAACCTCCAATACAATGGTGAATAGAAGCGAGGTGAGCGAATATTCAGGCTGTCTACCACAACTTAACAGGAGAGGGTTTAATATCTTTTGGTATGCATCACCATGACTGGTTTTTGTAAATGCGTATGTTGAGGCTGGGAAACTCACTTTCATTAGTAGTTTGCCATGATTTCATTTTATTATGAATGAGATCAAATGAGGCTAAATGTTTATGTGCCTATATTGAGATGACGTTGTGCTTTTTTCTCCATCATCTGGTCAATATGATGAATGATTTTTGCTTTTTTCTTTTTAGTATTCACCATACCTTTGCTCCCTAAAATGGATTTTATTATTATTATTATTATTTTGGGACAGTTTCAGCCCCATTCCTTCAGTTTTAGTCATTATTTAGGTTTTATTCCTTCCTCTCTACTGTCCAATTACACACTTAGATTTGAATGTTGACTCAAAGAACACTGACTTTCTTCATTTTTTCCACCTTTTTTCCTTTCGTTCTTCAGACTTCAGTGCTCCACCCCAATTGGCACTTACCTTTTCTTGTGTCATGTGTGGGATGCTACTGAGCCCATCCTCTGAATATTTTTCACTTTGGATGCTTTGATTTGTTTGAGTGTTTGAATTATACCTCTGATTGCTTTACTAATTTCTAGCTCTTGATCTAGAGTCCCCATCTGTCCATTAACTTCCTATGTTCTTATGTATTTATCATAGCTTCCTTATACTTTTTAATTGCTAATTCCAAATCTTTGTTATCCCATAGTGTTTCTATTCTTTTTTTTTTTAATAGGTCATTTTTTTTCTGCTTTTGTTTCTGGAATTTTAATTTTAAATTTTATGGTGAACATTTTATATTATGAATTTTAATGGATCTAGCTTATCACCTTTTCCTTTTCTTTTTAAAAATGTATTTTTATTGGAAAGCCAGAGTTACAGAAAGAAGGAGAGACAGAAAGATTTTCCATCTGCTGATTCACTCCCCAAATGGCCGCAGTGACAGGAATTAAGCTGATCCAAAGCCAGGAGCCAGGCGCTTCTTCCAAGCCTCCCACGCAGGTGCAGAGTCCCCAGGCTTCGGGTCATCCTCTACTGCTTTCCCAGGCCACAAGTGATGGGAAGTGGATCAGCCAGGTCAATGACTGGTGCCCTTATGGGATCCTGGCACTTGTAAGAGCAGGATCAGCCAATTGAGCCGCAGTGACAGGCCCTATTTTTATTTTTTATCAACTTTTTGTGTTGTAGAGTAGATTTCCTTGGAAATTCTGGCTCTGTGCATTTCTATATACATTTTAAAATTTATTTCTATAATTAAGTCCTACTGAGATTATGATTGGAGCCACACTGAATCTAGTGATGAATTTTTAGAGACTGGCATCTTTTCAACCTAGAGTATTCCAATTCATGAAATCTACTTTAGTTACATTTTCTTTAATTCAACATCAGTGTTTACTAACTTTTCACCCACAGGATTTCTACATATTTTGATATATTCATTTCTTTGTTTTTACTGTTTTCAGATGCTATTGCAAATGGAGCCATATCTAAAAATGAATCTTAATTACTCATTGCTCGAATGTGAAAATGCCATTGATGATTGTAATTTTTTATCTCACCAAATGCATAGATGGTATGAATTTCGATTTTTTTGTACAACTACTAATAAAGCAAATGAAAATACTCACCTATGTTATTTCTGTCTTTAATTCTTACTCTTCTGCTTGCCTTGTGGACCTGCCTGGTACTACATGTTGGCAATATCTGGTGATAACGGCTTCCCTCATTTCATTTCTGCTCTTAGCACAGGGAAACTCTCACCGTTCTTAAACTATTTGTTTTATTTTATTTTAACTTTTAATTTATTTTTTTAAAATTATTATTATTATTATTTTTACAATTTTGTATAGGCTGGGATTCCACCCCCAAACTCCCACCCCCCATCAGATTCTTCCCATTTTGTTACAATAGTGTAGTCCTTCATAAGGAATCATAATTCTGTCAGTCACTTATTTAAGCATACCCCGACATTGTTGGTACAGACAATGTCCGACAGTCCAGCATCCCATTGTCTACACATGTCAACAGTTTCATTGGGAATCCATCTTTCATCTGGATGCAGGGATGCATGTTCTGTTATGCCCCCACATCTGTATATGAGAGACCCCAGTACACTCTACATTACCATAAGTGAGAAGCCATGAAATAAGGTCAACAACTGGCATGAGTCAGAATAACCACAACAACATCAACAACAAATTACAAGGTCAACAACTGGCATGAGTTAGAATAACTACCACCACCACCACCACCACCACCACCACCACCACAACATCCACAACAAATTACAGCACCATGAAAAAATGCGCCACGAATAACCAACAATTGAGTTACAAAAAGGAAACACAGAAGTCTCTTCGACAAAATGATGCCATCGTATAATTCATGAGCCCATGATGAATTCAACTAGAGAAAAGAGATTATTTGGAATGAACCAAACTGAAATTAAAACATCAAAATACATGGGATACTGTCAAAAAAAAAAAACAAGCAATCAAAAAACAAAATGGATTGGACTATTGGAATTACACTTTCCATGTTAGTTTCCTTATATAAGAGAGAATATATGGTATTTGTTCTTTTGTGACTGACCCATTTCACTGAGCATAATGGTCTCTAGCTGGGACCACCTAGTTCTAAATGGAGTAGTTTCATTCTTAATAGCTGAATAATATTCCATGGAGTAGATGTACCACAGTTTCTTTACACACTCTTCCTTGGATGCACATCTGGATTGTTAGTACAACCACTGTGGAAATCAGTATGGAGAGTGCTTGGAAAATTGCAAACAAACCTGCCATATGACCCAGCTATCTCGCTCCTAGGAATATACCCAATAGAAGTGAAATCTGCATATGAGAAGGGGATCTGTAATCCTATATTTGCAGCAGCACAATCTACAATAGCAAAGACATGGAAACAATCCAGTGTGTGTCCAAACTACTTATTTTAAAAGGCAAACTGAGAGTGAGAATTTCCATCCACTGGTTCCACACCCAATTGCCTGCCACATTTGGGGCTGGGCCAGGCAAGAGTCAGGAACTCCACCAGGTCTTCCACACAGGTGGCAGAGACCCAGATGCCGTGGGTCATCGTCTGTTGCTTTCCCAGGTGCATTAGCAGGCAGATGGATCAGAAATGGAGCTGTTAGACTCACACCAGCACCTAGACATAGAAAATCAACAGTGTAAGTAGCTCCCGGTCTCGGTTTTACCACTTTGTACGATACTGTCTGCAGACAAAAAAGACTTATTTATATCTATTGAAAGTCAGATATACAGAGAGGAGAGACAGAGAAGAAGATCTTCTGTCTGTTGGTTCACTCCCCACGTTACTGCAATGACCAGAGCTGAGCTGATCCAAAATCAGGAACCAGGAGCTTCTTCCAGGTCTCCCACATGGGTGCAGGGTCCCAAGGCTTTGGGCCGTCCTCTACTGCTTTTCCATGCCACAAGCAGGGAGCTGGATGGGAAGTGGAGCTGCCAGGATTAGAACTGGCGCGCATATGGGATCCCGGCATGTTCAAGGTGAGGACTTTAGCCACTAGGCCACTGTGCCGGGCCCAGATTTTTTTTTTTTTTGTCATATATATCCTTGATGAGTTAAATGGTTTTTAACTTTAACTAGAATTAAGCAAAGATTTTTGTCATAAATATTTGTTAAAACAATCACCTGTTTTTCTACATTTATTGAGATAATATTTCCTTTTTTTCTATTCTAGTGGATAATAGTGACGGATTTTTGAGTGATAAATCTAACTTGCATTCCAGGCATGAATCCAACTTGTCTTTTTTTTTTTTTAAGCACTATTGCTGTAGTAGATTTTTCATGTTCATTTCGTATCTTTTTCAGCCATATTTGGTTACTCTTTACCTTCTTGACAATGTCCTTGTCAGATTTCATATCAAGCTGGCCCTAATCTTATGACATTGAGAGCTGTCCTCACTGTTTCCAGTCATTGGAAGAATCGGTGTGACATTCGTTAAACATAAAATCTAGAGGAATTGATGCAGAAATGTGTATCGGAACCTGTCTTTATTTGGGAGACTGAGCGATTTTTTTTACATTATGGACTTTTCCCTCTGTTTGAAAAAAATACACATTTCCTATTTCCTGTGTTAGTTTTGGTTGGTAGCATTTTATAGGAATTTATCCACTTTGTATGTGTTTTAAAATTTATATATACATAAAGATTATGAAAGCACCTTTTTCAAAGTTCAAGTTATGGAGAATTTCAAACGTGAAAAGCTCAATGGCTTACTCACAGCCTCCTCCAACAGCCAGCCCTCTGGGGTCAGCACCATCTTCTCAACGAGCTTCCTACTGCCTCCATTCCCTCTGGCAGAGCAAAATCAAGGTGTCACACAGTTCCACATGGCAACATTTTTAGCATCTCAATCTGAAAGAGACGTGTCTGTTCCTCACTAGCCACATTATCACCTAAAATATGCCTCCTTTCACTAATTATCTTCTAACCTCTAGTGCTCAAATCCATAAATGTGTCTTCCATAAACACGTTACTTATATATTTAGTTTGCAACTAAGTGGTAATTCTTTTAGGTCATTCCCATTATTACCACCATATTAGAATCTATATTGACCTGTCTAGTTTTATTCCTAGAATCAACACTTTACCACCTTTTGCTTAAAGAAATCATACCTGCCAGGAATTTAGTGATTTTACTAGTAATGTTTGAGAATCACCTTTTCAGTTTTACGATATATTTTCCTTTAAATTTTGCTACTATCCCTTTGTTTTCAGTTTTACTCTTTTAAAGTATTGTTTTAACTTGCTCAGTACTAATGTACTTACTCTTCAAGACTGTAGCACAAAACCACTTTTTATTAGCATTTAATTAGTTTTATACATGCTGTACTTTGGAATGCTGCATTTTCTTTATTCCAAATATTTCATTGTAATAAAATTTATTCTTCCAATTACTTTCTAAATTCTAATGTTATTTCTTCTATCCATGGGTTATTTATAAGTGTGTTGTCTGTAACGTGTTTTGAGAATTTGGAGATTTTTAGAAAATATTTATTTATTTTTACTGGAAAGGCAGATTTATAAGAGAAGCAAAGTCAGAGAGAAAGATCTTGCATCCACTGGTTCACTTCCCAAATGGCCACTATGGCCAGAGCTGAGCTGATCTGAAGCCAGAAGCCAGAAGCCAGGAGCCAGGAACTTCTGGGTCTACTACTTGGGTGCAAGATCCCAAGGATTTGGGCTGTTCTCTGTTGCTTTCCCAGGCCACGAGCAGGGAGATAGAGGGGAAGTGGAGCAGCTGGGACAGGAACTGGTACTCATGTGATGGAGTGCAGCTGATTAACAGCTAGTGCCCACTTGCAGAGTTAGTTGATAGCACGGACAACAGAGAAATGGAGGTTCCATTTCCCACCCTTCCTACCTCCTCCTATGCAATTCAAGTTCATTGAATGTGTGGAACCTCCAGAGGCTCCACCTGGCACAGGCCAGGTCCCTCCTACCTCTCCCACCACTCAAGTTAATTGACAGCATGGAAATGGCTCTGGAGACTCCAGACAACAGGCCCCTCCTGCCTCCTACTGTGCTACTTTAGTTTAATTAACTATAGGGAAACTTTGGGCTCCCTGACAGCTGCCTCCTGCCACTTAACTATTTCAATGCTTGGAAACTGTTTGTATTGCATGTCTCTTAATTTGATTGGCAGATGAGAGCTTAAAAACTTTCCCTGACATTTGCAGCTCAGTACAGTGGCTCCTAGAGTGTACAGAGGGCTGCTATCACCAAGCTTGGCCAATAATCTTCCTAACATTCTACATTTGTGTCTGGTGTGAGCTCTCTTATATTCTGCCAACACACACAGGGATGTTGGCACTTACAGGTAGAGAATTAGCCAGTTGAGCTATTGCACTAACTCTAATTTCTTTAAGATGCTTAATCAGTTTTGTTCTATTATTTTATGATGTTATTCACTTTTGCATGTTTATTGCATAAGTTTGTCAGAAAGCATGAGGGAAATCTTCAAATGGGATTGCAAATTTGAGTATTCTTTAAATTCTATTTTACTTAAATAACTTGAGGATCTGCTGTTGGGTCCGTTTAACTTATAATTATGTATTCTTGAAATACTTCTACATTATGAAATATTCCTCTTTCTCTTAATAGTACTTCTTGCTTTAAAGTCTATTGGGGCCCTGACGTGATGGTTCAGTGACTAAAAATCCTCACCTTGCATGCTCCAGGATCCCATATGGGTGCAGGTTGGTGTCCTAGCTGCTCCACTTTCCTTCCAGCTCACTGCCTGTGGCATGGGATAACAGTAGAGGGATGCCCCAAGGCCTTTGGACCCTGCACCCACATGCACCTGTGTGTGAGACCTGGAACGGGTTCCTGGCTTGTGATTGGCTCAGCTCCAGACATTGTAGCCTCTTAAGGAGTGAACCAGTGGATGGAAGATCTTTGTCTATCTCTTTTTCTCTGTGATTTTGCCTTTCAAGTAAAAATAAATAAATCTTTAAAAAGTCTCCACTGAGTGATATTTGGGTTTTTTGTTTCTTTGTTTGTCGTTTTATAGAATGCCTCCTTTCCATGCCTTTTTTTTTTTTTTCAAATTTTACACACACTTGCAAAAGACATGTTATTTATTAGTAGAATATGGCTTTCTCTGATTACAACCACGGGCGGGACTGCTGCTGGTGTCTGCGGTGGGGGTGTGTCTGTGGGGGCCGGGGGAGGGTGCCCACCGGAGGGTTGCCGTCCGGGTGGGTGAGGGGATCCCTCGGGTGGGCTCTGGCAGGTGGCGTGCAGGCAAGTTTCTCCCCAGGCCTGGTCTGGCACTGGATCACTGAGTGTGCGTGCAGGCGGGCCTTGCGCAGTGGCGAGCCTGGGCAGGCGAGGTGGTGCTGCTGTTGGTGCTGTTGGGGGCTGGCTGCGGGCGCTGTGTGCCCTGGAGGGGCCCAATTCCGGCTGGGGGTGTGGGTGTGGGTGTGGGCAGGTGGCCAGGGAGGCTGCGGGCCAAGGGCAGATGGTGGCGTGGCGTGCGTGAGTGTGTGCGTGCTTGGCAGAAGAGGTTGGCTGGGCGGCTCTGTGTGTGTGTGGCAGGTGGCTGTGCAGGGTAGGGCAGGCTGGGGCGCTGGCTAGTGTGTGTGGGGCTTGGAGGTGGGCACCGTTGCACGCGGCGGTGGCGGGGGGGGGGCCCTGGGTTGCATGGGGTGTGGGAGGCGTGTGGGAAGGGAAGCTGGGCAGGCCAGAGCAGGTAAGGTGGCAGGGCAAGCAGGCCAGGCGCTGGTGGTGTGCTGGTGGTGTGGTCTCCCACCCAAGTACTAACCAGGCCCAACCCTGCTTAGCTTCCGAGATCAGACGAGATCGGGCACGATCAGGGTGGTATGGCCATAGACGACACACACCGCCTCACAGCCGCTCTTCAGCCTGCTGCCGCCCCTGCCCGCCCCTGCCCATCCCTGCCCTGCTTTGCCCGACCGCACTGCCCTGCCCAACCGCTGGCCCAAGCCCACCCAAGCCCGCCCTCCACCCCTGCTGCACCTGCTGCCGCCCCTGCCCGCACCGCCAGGCCAACACCGGCCCACCTCCTGCTTCAGCCACCCCCAGGACACTCCAGCTCTCTTCCCAGGCCGCCTCCCCCTGCCCGCAGCCAGGGCGCCTCCCCACGCCCGCACCCCTGCATTCTCCTGGTCCCTCCTGCCTCCCGCAGCTGGGGAGGTGCTGCTGCCTCCTCCGCCGCCAGAGAGGGCTGGAGGGGTGGCCTTCACGGCAGGGCTTCCAGGGGGCGCCTCACACTGCTGCGCCCTGCCCTCCTACGGCTGGGCACGACGCTGGGAGCCCCGGCAGCTGGCACACGCACGCACGCACCCACGGGGTCCCAGACACCCAGCCCCGGCCGGGCGGGCGGGCAGGATCTCTGGAGACCTGGGGCCCCGGGAACGCTCCCCGCTCCCCATCCCACCCCTTCTCCCACCCCCCACAGCCACCCTCACTCCCGCTGAGCAAGCAAGCCAGGCAGCAAGCAATCAGCCACGCTGAGCGCCACCACGGGTCGGGACCTGGGACCGGGCACCGGGAGCCGAGGGTCGCGAGGGAGCTGGGGTGGCCGCGCCGCGCCGCACAGCACACTCCAGCGCACGGGGTCACCCTCACCCACCGACTGATGCACACACCCACGCACAGGCCAGCACGCAGGCAGCAGGCATGCACTCAGTCCTACACCACCCACAGGCTTCAAGGCACAAGAGGGATTTCGATCCACAGGGCAGGTTTGCCCACGCCACAGTGGGGCGCCTGGGCATCCCCTACACCCACGGGCGGGACTGCTGCGGGTGTCTGCGGTGGGGGTGTGTCTGTGGGGGCCGGGGGAGGGTGCCCACCGGAGGGTTGCCGGCCGGGTGGGTGAGGGGGTCCCTCGGGTGGGCTCTGGCAGGTGGCGTGCAGGCAAGTTTCTCCCCAGGCCTGGTCTGGCACTGGACCACTGAGTGTAGAGAGCAGTAGAGGACGGTCCAAGGCCTGGGACCCAGAAGAAGTTCCTGGCTTCAGATGAGCTCAGCTCTGGGGAGTGAAGCAACAGGCACAAGACCTTTCTCTCTGTATCTCCTTCTGGTAGGAAACAGCTGGGTCATCCTATCTGTGGCCCTCAGAAATGAAACTGTTGAATTTATCTGGGCAATAAGGTGCTGCACCCTCTGCATGGTCCATAACCGCAATGAAGGAATCATGACCGGATATGATCTGTACTAGTGTAACAATGTGGAGGAATTCAATGTGGGGAGAGGGTTTGGGAGAGTCCCAGAGCCTATGAAACTTTGTCAGGGAAAGAAAGATGTGAGCGCAGAGGAGAGCTGCCCTCCAAAACACACATACAAATAGCCAGGCCAGGTTGGGGCGCAAGCCAGGCTGGGTTGAACTGTTCACTGGCTAGCATCCCCCAGTTCACAGAAGGGCTGGTGGTGGACCAGGCCAGGCTAGGCTGCTGTACCCCAGCCCGATGGCGATAGCTGGGACTGTGAGGTTGGCCATCTCAGATTGTGCCACAGCACCCACTGGCTCACGCAGGAACGATGGGGGGGGAGGTTGGAGGAGAGTGGAGGAGAGGGAGCGTGAGCCAGAATCGAGCTAGGGCGCTGCACCCAGTCACACAAAAAAGAGAGCCAAGATGGGTGCGTTGCAAGCAGGCCAGCCGGGTTAGGCCGCAACACCCAGCTGTCAGCAAAGTCCCGGGACCGACTGGGTGAAAATCACATCAGGCAGGCCGGACCGCAGTAGCCCCCAGACAGTCCCAAGATCTGGGGCTGGGAGCCCGCCAGCCTGCTAGGGAAACCGCAGGCAGGCAGGCAGGCAGGCACTCCCACCCTGTCAGCTAGGCTGTAGCTCCCGTCGGAGAGCACCACGTTAAGGCCTGCCTGGACTAAAACAGCAAGTTACCCATAGATCATCAGGCCGTCCGTATGTGCCAAACATACAAGGCCCGGGCCAGAGATGCCGACAGCGTGCATCTCCCTGGACCAGACAAGAAGACGAGGGGAAGACAAGAGTTGTCTTTTGGGCCAGGCGTGCGGTTGCCTAGTGGCGAAATTTCTCAGCCTGTACGCGCCGGGATCCCCCTGTGGTCGCCGGTTCATGTCCCAGATGCCCCACTTCCGTCCAGCTCCCTGCCTGTGGCCTGGAGAAGCGGTCGAGGACGGCAGAAACCCTTGGGACTCTGCACCCACCCGCCTGCATGGTGGAGACCGGGAAGAAGCTCCCGGCTCCTGGTTTTGGCTCTGCCCTTTTGTGGCGATTGTGGGCCACTTGAAGAGTGAACCAGCCAGCGGGCAGGAGATATTTCTTTCTATCTCTCCTTCTCTCTCTCTCTCTCTCCTCTCTCTCTCTCTCTCTCTCTCTCTATATATATATATATATATATATATATATCCGTGTTTCCAATAAAAACAAAATGGGTGAATGGATGGATGAATTTTTTCTTTTCTAAACAGGCGCCGACTGTGAGATGTAAGCAGCGCGAGACTCTGTCCAAGGCTCCGGACTGCTGTGTCCTGGTCGCTCGGTCCAATGCCGATCCAAGCAGAGAACTGGGCCTGGCACGGGGCACGGGCCTAGTTAGTATATTCCTGCAACCGCGATCAGCTTGAGCCCTTGTCAACCCCACCCCCACCCCGCCCGCCCGCCCGCACCGCACGCGCGTGCACACCTACCCAAGGACAGGTAAGGTGTTCGCTTCAGGTGTTTGGAAGTAATAGGTTCAGCTAGATTGTTGCATGGAGAGGGAGGGATGCTCGCTGTCGAGCGATTCTGCTTGTTTGAGTGACAGAAATACACCCACAGGTTCATCACGCGCATTCACATAGTTCAGGTGGTGGATGGGAGAGTGAATTCATATGCCAATGGAAAGGCCACATCAGAAGGGAGTCGTTCCTGAGAACCACTCACGGTCTGCCCCATGCCAGTCAGAAAGCAGTGGCCAGATCCCACTTTGTAGTTCCAGAGCGAAGGGGAGTGACGGGCACATAATGGATTAGACGGTGGCAGGAAGGTCAGGCTTCCAGCATCGCATCGCAGCAGCAAGGCAGACATAGGTAGGGGCATTCAGGAAGCAGAAATGTGGGTGCTTTTGGGTGTGTCGGGAGTGATGGGGGCGTACCATTGGGGGCAGGGTGGGTCCTTTCGGCTGCGGCGGTGGCGGCGGGGGGGGGGGGGGGGGGGGGGGGGGTCAGGGGGCAGGGCGGCAACAGCAGGGAAGACGACACACGTCCTCTTCATCCAACTCTTGTTCCCAGTGAGGTGCTCCCTCCCTCTTCATCCACCTAAGCGCAAAACAAAACAAAAACTGAGCAGTGAGTGCCAGCCAGAGTTGTTAGCTTCCGACTGATCATCGCGTCCATTCATCCCACGTGTGCCCAGTCGGCTACTGTTCCGTCCCAGCACCTCTATTATTTTTCCTGCGTGTGCGTGTGCGATAAAGCACAGGTCGCTGAATCATTCCTCTCCGGCCCCGCCGCGCTCCCGGTTTCGCCTGGATACCTTTTGTAGCCTGGGATGCGACGCGGCACACCTGAGCATCGTCTTGGTGGGTTAGTGTTGGGCTAATTAGCAAGCAGGTGGGGAAGCAGAGGCCGCTCATCCCTCAACGTTGAGCCCAGCTTCCCCTGGTAGAACGAGCGCTCCTTTCTTTCTGAAGCAATGGAAAAACATAAGTGCATCAGTCAATGAAAAAATGAAATTTAAACTTTAAACAGGTTTTGGAAAGACGCCCCAAGAACACAGAAAGAAGGAAAGAAAGAAAGAAAGAAAGAAAGAAAGAAAGAAAGAAAGAAAGAAAGAAAGAAAGAAGAAAAAGAGAAATTTTATAGCACTGTAGTAAAATGTGGAAAATCTGTGGGGGTCGGGGGAGAAAGAAGACATGGAAGTCAGTTAACATTGAACATCTGAACGGGAGGGGGGAGGGAGAAGGGAAGGTGTAGTTGGAGGAAGACTGAGAGGACACAGGAAACAAATAGGCAAACAGCGACACCTGGTGGTGGTGGCGAACATTTCGCGGCCATTGCCACCGAGCATCTGGTCGACCTCCTTCCTCGGAGTAGAAAGGGTTAGGGTGTTAGACTTGGGGAGAGTCCAACCCCGTGGAAGGGGAGCCACTCCGTTCGGCAAGACAAGTCACAAAGCAGAGGCTGTGAAAAGCATGAGGATTTTTCTGGTGCTCTGGAGTACCAGGGTGGATGTGGGACGGACTAGGCTAGGTCCCAACCTCAACTTAGCCATATACGAGCTATATGGGGGCATGAATGACCGTGGCTGGGCTGAAACACTCTACAGCAAGAACCAGAATGGGATGATGACCAGTTAGGAAAGACCACTGTTCCTGCTAGGATAAGAGGCGAACTGGCACATGGACCCACTGATATGCGCGAAACCTGGCACATGGAGGGGTTCTAATGGAGCAGCTCAGGCAACTCCTCTGGCAGGACACAGACCCTGCAGGTCAGCGCAAGGAACATGCAAGGCAACAGCCAAGAGGTCATAGAAAGTGTCCCACTGGCATGCATTTGGCATGGGTCGGGGGCAGACCAGGCTGAATCTGTTCAGGTCATCCACTGGTAAATCTGATCGCCAGAACAGAGTGTGGGTCGAACCAGGTCCGGTCGTAACAAAAGCAACACACAAGCTGGAATGCCAAGGCGAGGTAGCCTGAGCCGGATGCAGCCGCAGCACCCAACCAACACATGTGAGAACCAGGAAAGGAGGCGGCAGAGCTGACAGGAGAAAAAGGGGAGGTTCCCTAGCTGAACAGCAAATTACACTGAGGAGCGGGAGCTGGGTGGGGGGTAGACTAGACCAGGCAGGGACACAGCGCCTGTGCACCTCATGGGGACCAGATTGGGTGAAAACCAGGCTGGGCTGACTATTCCCACCGGAGCAAGCTACAATCAGAGTTGGTGAGGGTTGTTGGAGCTTAGTTGTAGCACCAGTTGGCAGAAGCTGGTACAAAGGGTTAGTCACGTTGAGTTGAACCACAGGGCCAAATGGAGAGGGCACAACTGGAATGGGAGCGACCTGGGAGGGAAAGAGTGGGTTCCTCCCTCATGGGTCATCACCTTCCACGGGAGGGCATGGGAACTAGGACAGGGGCTGGGGTGGCTAGACAGACACCCAACAATATCCATTGGGGATGGTAGGAGGAGATAGTTGGATGGAAGTAGGTGGCAACACCTGTTGGCAAGAATATGAACAGAAGGGTACTGGGGACAGACTGGGCTAGTATGCCATATATACTGGCAAGCCAGGGTAGGAGGTGGGCCTGGTTGAGGCTACTGTGGGCCGCCATGACTGGGCTGCAACTCCTACTAGTACGTGCGAGGGACAAATGCATCCAGGGTGGAACCAGGCAGGACTGCAAGAGGACACGGGTGGAGATAGAACCGGCCCAGCAACTGCAGCCGCCAGCTGACCGGGGCAGTGGACTGTGCCCGGCCCTATGCTACTAAAACAGCAGGAATCTGGACTGGGAATACCTCAAAATTTCTTCGAGGATCTTCCCATTCGAGACACCGGACTCGGAGTCCTAACCAGGGAAAGACAGGACAAATCAAGCAACAACCTCAGCCATCTGTTGGCAGCAGAGACTGGGCAAATGGAGACCCTAGAAGGGACTGTGTCAATCAATGAACTCTTCAATGACCACATCATGATTGGGGTGGCGAGACTGGCAACGACCCATGAATGGTGAACTATTGGAACCACTTGATCGAGTATCTCGGAGCGCACCCCACACCCGGGACTTGGGGTGGGCGGGAGACTGGGTGGGGCTTCTTCCTCTATATCCCCCTTTAGACCTTGAACCTTTTTTACCCCAATTAAATTTGTAAGGATTGTCAAAATTAAATAAATAAATAAATAAAAAAGCATGAGGATTTTATTGAGCATTCGCGAATGGGCAACAGAGTAATCTGGAGGCACCCAGGACTCTGCGCGCCCTAAGCAGGTTAAAGCACCTTTTTAAAGGACAAAACCGCAAACTTCGCATAACAGCTAGCATTTTACTTTAAGATTAGACAGCGCCAGGGCTCCCTTGGCTTGGCATAACAGTCTGCACTTTCTCAGACTGTTGTGCCTCCCTTTCTTATCCACTACATTCTTGTGTTGGCCTTGCTGCTCCGGCCTTGCTACCTTATCTCTTTTATTCCTGCAGCTGCCTTGTTCATGTCTGGGAAACTGAAACTTTTACTTGCTTCATGAAATAACTTTTCTATATTTATTCCAACATGGCTCTACTCTTGCTCAGCAGAAAGCAATATACAGAAGCAAAATCAAGCGGTTATTCTAAGCTCTTACATTCCCCCCTTTTCTTTTAGGACATATTTTTATCTTAAAATATAAGCATTAACAGGCACTTTCTTGTACAGGCTGATATTGGCTGGTTAATACAAAGGCTTGAATTATTGACAATCTTTCTTTTATGAACTGCAATAAACGATTAATAATGCAAGGTCCTATAGTTAAAAGGAGTAATAACAATATTAAAGGTCCTGTTATAGCAGAGATGAGAGTGGTTATCCAGGGTGATTGAGAGAACATGTTTTCAAACCATCCTTGTTGGGCTGACAATTCTTTCTGTCTTTTATTTAATCTGTCTCTGAGTCGATCTAAAGTCTCAGTCACACTTCCAGTTTGGTCAGCATAGAAACAACACTCTTCCTTTAAGGCGGCACACAATCCTCCTTCTTTTAACAATAGCAAATCTAGTCCTCTCCTGTTTTGCAACACTACTTCAGACAGAGAGGTAAGAGACTCTTTTAGTCCTCTGACTGACTGTTCTAAGGCCTGTAGGTCTTCATTCATAGCCTGGTGTAGTCCTTGGTAATAGTCTGTTCTCGACAGAGCAGTTGCTCCAGTGGCTATGCCAGCGGCTATTCCTCCTGTATCTAGTAACACGGCTAGAGTAATAGAGACAGGTTCTCGCTTGGCCCTCCCTGGATGTTCATAGGCAGCTAGAACAGTCTCAGACGTTGATCTCAGGTACGTTATTCTTGGCCACAATTGAACAAGCACACAGAAGTCTTTGGTGACGTTAAGAACCTGTGCCGAGATGCAAGGGGTCAGACCAGTGTTGCATGCCCAATAGATCCCATTAGGTGGTGTCAGATAATAATTTCCTATTGGGACATTTAAACTCTGGTTACATAGTCTAGATTTTATTGAATTCTTTCTTATACATAGACCTGTCCCACTGACATCAGTAAGTGTCAGTTCGTGCCCCATGGTGCTGCAGACTGGAGATGGGCTACTGGAGTTTGTTATGTTTGCTATTGTGGCTATTCCTTCATAATAAGGTGGACTGGGGTTGAGGCATAGCCAGCAGTCCCTGGCTCTTTCGGGATCTGAAGAGTTAAGGGCTAGAAAGGCTCCTTTAACTAGATTTATGAGTCTTTCTCCCGTGTTTTTCGGCACTATAGTGGGGGAGGCCGGCGTGCTAGTTTGTGGAGCTACTGTGTGGTTGAAAAATGGCCTTATAGGATGTTGAGGCTGTTGTCCTGACGGCCCGCGGAAGGCAGGCAGGACATGATTTGGGCCAATAGACTGGGTGGCTAAGGGCTCTATTTGGCGGGAGATAGTGAACAGAGTAAATGCGTCCCACCCTTCTCTGTAGAGCCACAATCCCCATGCTCTCGTCTTAGTCCAGTCAGCTTTTTCTCCGGCCGAGGTGAAAGAAATAACTAAAGGATTGCATTTGCCACCTGGGGTGCTCCCCGTTCTTCTAGTCACACTATCAAAGCATGGTCCGCAGTTTTGTTTCCAGTGACCTTGGCCGCAAATCCAGGGCCCTGTCCCTGAATACCCTGGAATACTTTCCCTCTTGACTGAGATGAGGTCAGTCGATTCAGAGAGCCATTACACTGTCCCGGTAGTTTCACAACCCCAGCTAGCACAGTATCCTTCTTCGGCCCCCCTACACTGCTTGAATTTGGCCTTGTTACGGTCGCTCCCTGGACAAACGTAAAAAGGTCTGGCTCTGGTGTGTTTCCGTCCCAGTACATTCTCACAGCCATACGCGTTCCGGCTACTAGTTCCTGAATAAGGGAGACCGGGAGTCTCCCATGCTCCTCCAACTAGGTCACATAGATCAAAATATAACTTGGGGAAGGTAACATCAACCGGTCCAATGACTTGAGTGCTATTTATGACTGTTCCTATTTCTAAACTACTGATTTTCCAGGTAATTTTATGGGGGGTATGTGGGTTATAATCTGACAATGAACATGGAAGAGATAGCAAAGTCAAAAAGTACATTTTTAAGCACGAGTCAGTCTTATCTTTAGAGGATTTGGGGTTCGTTGAAGTTTCCATTCTGGTTCCTGGTCAGTCCCTGTAGTCCCTGTTGCTGGCTGATCCTTGGCGTGCTTCACGTGGGAGGCATGTACCCAGGCAGCAATTCCGTCGACTTTCAGGGCGGTTGGAGTAGTCAGTAGGACGGTAAAGGGTCCTTTCCACCGTGGTTCCAAGGTTTTTGCCTGGTGTCTCCGGACATACACCTGGTCTCCTTCCTTGAACGGGTGAGGGCACGGTGGAATGTCTTTGTCCTTGTAGGCCTCTGCAAGCGGTTTCCAGATGTACTCTCTCACTGCTCTGAGAGCCTGGAGATGCGCCTGTAACGAGGGTGGATGGGGGAACAAGGTAGGATCAAAATCACAGAAAGAGGATGCCGGTGGTGGGCTTCCATATAATATTTCAGAGGGAGTCAGCCCATGATATGCAGGAGTGTTGCGCACTCGAAAAAGGGCCATAGGGAGGAGCCGTACCCAGTCTTTTCCGCCAGTCTCTAGGGCTAATTTAGTCAAGGTCTCTTTTAGAGTTCTATTCATTCTTTCTACCTGGCCTGAACTCTGGGGTCGATAAGCACAATGTAGTTTCCAATTGATCCCCAAACTCTTGGCCACCCCCTGACTTACCTGGGAGGCGAAAGCGGGACCGTTATCTGACCCTAATACTTGCGGCAATCCGTACCGGGGAAAAATTTCTTCAAGGAGTTTTTTAACGACTGTCGTGGCCGTTTCATTCTTCGTGGGGTAGGCTTCTACCCAGCCTGAAAAGGTGTCTACAAAAACTAAGAGATATTTATAACCATACAGTCCCGGTTTTACTTCAGTAAAGTCTATTTCCCATTGTATTCCCGGTCGGTGTCCTCGGGCACGGGCTCCTTGGGGGAGTTTTAGTCGCCCTGCGTTTACCTGGGCACAAGGCTTGCATTGGTCCACTGTAATTTGAGTAAGAAACTGCAGGTCAGGAGTTATAAACGGGCATTTCTCATTTGCAAGTAGAGCGTGCATTTTTCTCCGGCTCAAATGAGTGAGGCGGTGGAGGTGTTCAATGATTTCAGTAGCTATGCGATAGGGCAGGATGACCTTGTCTCCTTTTCTCCATGCTTTGCACTTAGCATCCCACTCCCCTTCGAGTTCTTTCATGAGAGCTCTGTCATTATCAGTATATTTAAATGGAACTCCCCAGTTGCAGACTATGTCATCTGTGTTTTGCCTGGTCTCTTCGGGTCCCATTTTTGAGTTTATTTCCAGGGGTAGGGCTGAGATTGGCTCAGTGGCAACAGTTTTTGCAGTCTGGTCTGCCAGTCTATTTCCTCTAGCTATTGGATCTGTTCCTTTTTGGTGGCCCGGACAATGAATAATGCTCAGTCTTTTTGGAAGGAATAGTGCCCTCAAGAGGTTTATTATCTCTTGCTTGTTCTTTATTTCTCGTCCTCCTGAAGTTAAGAGGCCCCTTCTGCGATAAATCTCACCATGCACATGGGCCGTAGCAAAAGCATACCTACTGTCAGTATAGATGTTTGCTACTTTTCCCGCCGCCAGTTCTAGAGCCTTTGTGAGGGCTATTAGTTCAGCTCGCTGGGCCGACGTCCCTGGCTCTAGGGCACTGGCCCAGACTATGGAGTCATTGTTACTCACCACTGCTGCTCCTGCCCGCCGAGTTCCTTCGGTGACATAGCTGCTGCCATCTGTGAACCAGGTTACCTCCGCGTCTGGTAGAGGCTGGTCAGTTAGATCTTCACGAGTCCCATGAACTTCGGCCAGAATCTGGGAGCAGTCATGGGGGGCATCCTTGGCCGTTCCCGGCTCCGGCAATAGGGAAGCGGGATTGAGCGTAGCAACTGGTCCAAAAGTAATGCGTTCAGGAGCTAAGAGCAAAGCCTGGTAGTGAGTCATGCGGGCATTTGAAAGCCACCTGTCTGGCGGTTGGCGGACAACCGACTCCACAGCATGTGGAGCTATTATTGTGACTTTCTGTCCCAGGGTCAGTTTGTTTGCGTCCCTGAGCAGGGTCGCAATAGAAGCACATTGATCTTTCCCTAAACGGTTTCGCCGCTCACCTCCCTGTTCTCTAAACTGTCTCCCTATCTCAGTTCCCTGGGATGTTATTTGCTTGTTATGAACTACAGTGGCCAAGATACGGCTCAGTTCTTTATTCCGTCGCTTATCTCTCTTATCCTCTCTCTCTTCCTGCATCTTTCTTAGTCTCTCTTCTCTCTCTTCCGGAGTCTCTCTCTTATTGAAAATTTTATCTGCCTCTTTTACTAAGTCCTGCAAGCTATAAGTCTGCAATCCTTCTAGTCTTTGTAACTTATTTCGAATGTCTGGTGCCGACTGTCCTATGAAAGCCATAATCACTTCCCCCTGCCTATCTTCACTTGCCGGATCAAACGGTGTATACATGCGGTATGCTTCCATTAGTCTTTCTAAGAATCCCGCGGGAGTCTCCCCAGCTCCCTGTAGAACTGCTCTTACCTTAGCCAAATTAGTGGGTCGCCTTCCGGGCACGCTTGAGACCCGCCAACAGAGTCTGGCAATAAAGACGGAGACGCTCCCTACCATTTGGAGTGTCGAAGTCCCAATTAGGTCAGACAAGGGTTGAACACTTCATCAATTTCGTTTGGAAGTTGGGTGGGCTGCCCATTAGTCCGAAGGACATTCTTTCTGGCCTCCATCAGCACCCGTTGGACTTCTTCTGTGGTCAGTAGAGTCCGTAACAGCTGCTGACAATCATCCCAAGTCGGCTGGTGCGTCAACAAGATGGACTCGATGAGACCCGTTAATGCTTGGGGGTCTTGGGAGAAAGGAGGGTTATGAGTTTTCCAATTATACAAATCAGAGGCAGAGAAAGGCCAATACTGGACCTGCCCCCCTACAATTCTCAAGGGGTACAACTGTGAAGACCATTGCCCTTCTCCTCTTTCTCCCTCCTCCAATTGAGCCCTGCGTAGCCGCAACCTGGTATGGATTGGGGATCTGGCTTCAGGCTGTTCATTTACAGTGGTGTCTGGAGAGCCCATCTCCCCCGGTCTTCCTCTTGGGGGTTCTCCTTCAGGTTGATGCTCCTGGGGATAAGGTGGAGGAAGTTCAGAGGTCATTAATAGGTCCGTCTGACTATCATCGGGCAGGACAGGCTTAGGTCGAGGACGAGTAGCTTCCAGCGGACAGAGGGAAACAAGAGCAGAGGGTTGGGGTAGGGGCGGAGCTGAAGGCGCCTGCAATTCTGGAGAAGGAGGAGGAGGAGGACAGGGTGCGATGAGAAAAGGTTGAGCCCACGGCGGGGGGGGGGGGGGAATTAACCACGAGGTCCTCCCATACCAAGATATACGGTAACTGGTCGGGATGCCCCATGGCCCGATGGCCCAGGTCGCCCGGATGAGGCCTTTCACCTGCAAGATAGTGGTTAGATTAAAGGTGCCGCTGGGCGGCCATGCAGCAGCGACAGTCGGCCACTCAACGGTGCAGAGAGATTTCCATTTCTTTCGACGCACTTCCACTGATAGGTTGTGAGCGCGGGTGGAAACGTCAGGCCAATGTTGGAGAGTAAGACTCAGGGGAGAAGACTCAGCCTGACCCATATTCAAAGACAAGAGACTACACACAATTACAAAACAAACAAATGACACAAACAGGATTCGCGCGATACAAGATTTCCAAAGGGCCCAATACAAGATACAAGACGGCCACTCTGGGGCGACCATACAAGGCCAGACGAGGGTGACGTGATCTTCACCCCGTCTCCAAAGCACTGGAGCGTCCTCCAGCGTACAAATTCAAATCAAACCGGTACCATTCAAAGACTGGGGGGGGGGGGGCAAGGACAGAACAGAACAACACACAAAAATACACACTTTCCGATCGGTCTTACCTCCCCCTGCTAGGATGTTGCTTGCCGAGGACGGTTGCTCCTGATTCCTGGCCAATGCACCAAAATGTTAGACTTGGGGAGAGTCCAACCCCGTGGAAGGGGAGCCACTCCGTTCGGCAAGACAAGTCACAAAGCAGAGGCTGTAAAAAGCATGAGGATTTTATTGAGCATTCGCGAATGGGCAACAGAGTAATCTGGAGGCACCCAGGACTCTGCGTGCCCCAAGCAGGTTAAAGCACCTTTTTAAAGGACAAAACCGCAAACTTCGCATAACAGCTAGCATTTTACTTTAAGATTAGACAGCGCCAGGGCTCCCTTGGCTTGGCATAGCAGTCTGCGCTTTCTCAGACTGTTGTGCCTCCCTTTCTTATCCACTACATTCTTGTGTTGGCCTTGCTGCTCCGGCCTTGCTACCTTCTCTCTTTTATTCCTGCAGCTGCCTTGTTCATGTCTGAGAAACTGAAACTTTTACTTGCTTCATGAAATAACTTTTCTATATTTATTCCAACATGGCTCTACTCTTGCTCAGCAGAAAGCAATATACAGAAGCAAAATCAAGCGGTTATTCTAAGCTCTTACAAGGGTGGGAGCCAGGGGGGAGGGGGAATCCTGATCTCGGCGAAATTGTAACATAACACGTCATTCAAAAACTCACAAGAAATAAATCGATAAAAATACATATATATCTGAAAAAAAGAAAGAAAGAGAAAGTGGAGGACACCTGGCAAGGAGGGGCAAGAAGAGAAACGGGCGACGCAGAAAGAAAAGAGACGAAAAAGTCAGTTACTGTTGACTGTCTCCACACGGGGCGGGCGGGCGGGTGAGCGAGAACCAGTGGCAGAGAGAGATGGGCAGGAGGGGGGAGGGAGAGTGCAGAGATGAACAGCAGGAGTGCGGGGGCGGGGGCGGGGCAGTGTCAGGAAGACCAAGGACACAGGGCAAACACATTAACAGCGACACCTAGCGGCCAAGGCCCGCGAGAGACTAAGAACGGACTTGGGGTGAGGCGCTGACTGGGTTTTAGCTGTGTGTATAGGGAAATCTGTGCTGTCCCAACGCGGTTGGGAGCATTGAGATGGACTGAACTGGGTTTCTGATTTTTGTGAGGCAGTCTCTCTCTCTCTCTCTCTCTCTGTCTCTCTCTCTGTCTCTATCTCATTACCGGATGAGGTTCCCCGGGAGAGCTGGGCCTGGAAACACATGGCCCAAGGGATGAATCTGGAACTGACCCCTGGGCTCGAGACTCAGCGTTGTCGTTGTTATCTCTTGCCTTTGCTCTTCCTGCTCCCCCATCCTTCATCTTCCCCGTCCCATCGCAGCCCCAACTAACTCCACACCGGGAACCGCAGCGTGTTTCAAGAATCCAATCGCGGGGTCTGCACGTCATCTAGTGGCCACAGTACCGGATCGGACATGAGAGGAAAGCCAAGATGGCGCTGATGGCAGAACTAGTCTCA
Organism: Ochotona curzoniae; assembly: GCF_017591425.1. NCBI lineage: Eukaryota > Metazoa > Chordata > Mammalia > Lagomorpha > Ochotonidae > Ochotona > Ochotona curzoniae. Next base: position 6,614,934 of record NW_024466559.1, on the reverse strand, counting down.
AGTCTCGCGAGGCCTCGGGGTGGCGGTTGGCGTGGAGTTTGGGGGGTCGAGGAAAGGAGGGAGGGGGAGGGAGGGAAACAGTGGGTTTAGCGCAGGCGCAGTCAGCACAGTCGGGCTTCTGGCTTGCTGGCCGGGCGGCGGTGGCGGCGGGCGGCGCTGCACAAACCGTCCTTGCACCGGGCCGGGACTGCACTGTGCGTGCGTCTCTCGAGGTGCTCTCCTGCTTGCTCCGTCCAGGCGGGGGATCTGTTGCCTCCCCGGGGATGTTTCCTGATTTCTTTCTTCTTGGATCTCTCCTTTCCTTTTAGACTCCCTCTCTCTCTGCTTTGATTGCTGAATACCGCCGCTTTCCTCTCTTTCGCTTTCTCCTTTGACCTGTCCCCTCTCCTTCTCCCACTCCCCTGCGTCTCAGAGAATTTCACTTCTGACTCCCACCTTTATTCGACATTGTTCATCTTTACATTCTCTCCCTTTTCCTAGAGGCTTTTCTCTCGCGGTCTCATTCTGGATTTATTTTCTTCCCTCATCTCTTTCACTCGTGTCTGTCTGGCCATTTTTTGTTTGTGTGTGTGTGTGTGTGTGTGTGTGTGTGTGTGTGTGTGTTTCCCCTACTGCTTCCATTGCTTCCCTTTATGTTGTCTTTCTCCTTTCCTAGTTTTTGTACTTTTGCCTTCCTTTCAGTGCTCATTCTCTCTCTCTCCCTGCCTCTCTTTTCTCTCTCGATGTTGGTGGTTCCTTTTTATTTTCTGGCTGCCTTTTCCCTTTTCCGGAGCCGGCAAGGGGAAACAGGTGGGTGGAGAGCCCGGGACAGGGTGTAATAAAGTCCCCAAGCTGCAGGCGGGAGAGTCGCAGCCCTGCTGGGACCTTGCTGGCTCGCGTGCTGCTGGGAGATTGGGCCTGGAGGCTTGCAAGTGAGCAGGCAGGCAGCTGCGGGGGTGGGTAGGTGTCTGCGGGCTCCTGAATGTCACCGTGCTGGAGTACCCTTAGAGTGCATGGGGTCGACCAGCACACCCTTTATCACTGCCTCCACACTAGGGGACCCGGTTGTGGCTGTTGTCGGGGCTACGAGGCCCCGGGCCACAGGCCGGGCCCGACACTCGTTGCCCGCACCAGGCCACCAGGTCGGGGCCGTTGGTGGGGCTGGCTCCCTGCCTGACAGTTGTCGCCCGCACAAGGGTCCAGGTCATGGCCGCTGGTGGGACTGTAAGCGTGTTTGTTTTTCTAACTCCTTGGGTCAACCAGGTGGCCACAGGAGCACGCCCCGTCGTCGATAGGTATGTTCTTGGGGACTTGTGACCCGGGCCCCCATCTGAGGGGTGGCTGTGTCCCACACATTGTCCCCGTTGTCCCCTGGAAGGGAATTTGTACGCCTGCAGTTGTCATTTTGGATCTGCAGGTAGGTGCTGACACGCTGTCTCCTGGCGACTGTGGTCAGGAGAGCTGGGCTCCTGGTTTCGCGTCTTGGTGGGTAGGGGAAGAGCGCGATGGGCTGCCGGCGGCCTGGCGTCGGACTGCGTCTCCCCTGCCCATCCGGTGGCCGAGCTGCCTGCCTGGGTTCGTGCGGCAGCTTGGTGTGCGATCCCGGTTGAGCCCTGCGACGGTGCTGCCATCTCCGGCTTACGATTTGCTGCAAGAGCAGTGGAGGCGAGGCCGGGCGCTGGGTCCTATACCCGTGTCCGCTCTCTGCTGCAGGAGGCCCGTTGTGTAGGGGTGGCTGACGAAGACCCCCTTTCTGAGTCTGAGTCGGTAGAGGCGTCTTCATGCCACGTGTGCGTGTCAGGCGTTCCTCCACTGAGGTTGGCCGCCGCCGCTGAGGAGGCAAGGGGCCGGTGAGGCTGTGACGGACCCCTCCCTGGCAGCTGTCCTCGCCCGGGCGTGACCCCCTGTGCCTCGTGTGATGTCACAATTCCAGACCGACTGACCGATGTGGTGATGTGGCGCTCTCCTGGGCCGGGTCTAAGCCGCTTACAGACGAGGGACGGCCGTTCACGGCGAATGCTGCCGAGCTTCTCGTTCTGTCTTGCGGGCTCCTGGTTCCTCTTTCCCCTGCCTCGGTGTGGTGGGAGAGGCCAGGGGTGCGGAACCCGGCCCGATCTCCGCTCCCTCTGCCTCGTGCCGCCTGGAGGCGCGCTGGTGTGGGGGTCCGGGCGGGGGTCCTCGGACGTGGCGGACACCCTTCGCCCTCTGCCGTGCCGGCGTGTCACGGCGTGGGCGGGCCCCCTCCTGCGGTGGTGTGGGGCTTGTCCGGCAGAGTCCGGCTCTGCTCGGCTCTGTGCGGTGCTCCTGGAGCGGTCCGGGTCGTTTGCCCTTCAGGCGCCTGGAACCGAGTGGTGGTGTCGCTCCCTTGCCCCACCCCAGTGTGTGCTCTCCCGGGTGTGCCGCTGCAGCCTCCTCGCTGGTGTGTGCTGCCTGGTGCGCGGGAGCCTCCGGGGGG